>NC_092210.1:45862215-45889766 GCF_043381705.1 Parasteatoda tepidariorum | reverse complement strand
ATTCTGAAATAAAAAACATGAATTTGTAAAAAAATTTTCTTATTTCAGAAACAATTTTTTTCTTTTTTTAAATCAGCAGTGGGGACAAGTGAGGGAATGACATATTGGTATATTTTAATTACCTAAAATAAATAAAAAATAAAAATTGATAATTTTATTTTTATTCTTTTGTTAGCTTGCATTCTGAAGGACACTTTCCGTGAATTTTTTTTTTCGTAAGCTGTAAAACAAATATAAAATATACTGGGGACATAAAAATGACTGTTTTTGTGAGAATGACCCATATATATACTGACTAAATATTTTTTCAGCTTTTCGGTCATTCCATTATATCAGTAAGGTTGCATCCTAGCAAATGAAAATCCAATCATCAGATCAACAATTATTAAGTCCGGAGAAATTAAAACTTTTTGTAGTTTTTAAAAGCATTCCATCATTTAAAAGGTCTAAACTTTATACCATATTAACTGGAATCCTTATAGATAAGGGATAATCAGCTTAAACTGCTAAGATTATTATTGGGGAAGGAGATCATAGGGAAATTCCATTTCTTCACTTGTCGCGGGTCCCTCAAAATCAGGCTTTCTCCTCATAGTAAATCTATAGAGCTGCTATTTTTTTAATTTCTTTAAGCAAGCAAATGAAACAAGACACATAAAAGCCAAAATTGTGCTTATAAATTTTAAATTAAACATTATTTTTCCTTTGTATTCAAAACTATCTACTAGAAATGACTTTTAAGCAAGCATTATTTAATGTATAAGTTACCGGCAAAGTTTGAAATCCGGCATTGTATATAATGCCTAGACATTGTATATAATGCCTAAAACTACCCGTCAATGTATGAAATGATTTATATTTCACACATTTCATAGGCATTCTATCGAATGCAAAATGAGAAACCGGCAAAGTATAAAATCTTCTGTGGCCACGCTAGTAAAGGTGATGAAATGGATATTTTGTGCAATATTTATTTCGAAACTGAAAATAATTGTGACTTAAATGCGAATTTTTTATACGAAAATTTTGTTACCCTTAATAATAAAGGCATAAATTATGTTTTGTACAACTTTCATTTTTCTTCACGCATTTTGAATAAATTTTTTTAATGGCACTCTCATTACTTTTTCAGAATAACATTTTTATTTTTGAGAAATGCACATCATTTACATAATAACCTCATCAGGGCGTTTTTTTCGTACTTTGCCTAAATAGCATTTGTCATTCGATAGAATGCCTAGGTATTATATACAATGCCTAGGGAAAGTATCTAATATTTCTCATATTTCATACCTTTGCCTAAAAGCATCCGGCATTATATACAATGCCTAGGCATTTTATTGAATGCCGGCGTTCCATACTTTGCCGGTAACATATGCATTAAAAATGGGTATACAAATAATGAATGTGAATAAATGCTAAGTACAGCAATACATTTTTTTAATAATCAGCTAGTTCATAAAATGTTTAACAAATATTTAGTTTTAAAAGGAGCAAAAAAATAAATACATATACAGTAGAGCTCTGATTATCCGAATACCGATTTATCTGATTGTACAATTATCCGGATCGGTCAAGGATCATGTGTTTCTTCCTACCTTTCCAAAACGAAAATTTTTTTCGCAAAAATGCATCTTTATTTCTTGAATATCTGAAAGGGGTCAAAAGTAGCTTCTTTTTGTCCTTGGGTAAACTTGGAAAAAAAGTCTCAATTGTTCTCTAGTTTCAATGATAGCGTAGATAGCGACTGACAAGTGGTTTCTAGTAAGGAATTACTCCTTTTCCTAGTTTTTGCAAAAAAAAAATTATGAAAAATAATTTTAAATGGGCCTAGTTTAGTATGATATAATAATCCCGATAGTATAATACTAATACACGATAGTCATATTAATAGTATTTAGTATGATAATTCCCAATCATAATCCTGAAAAAAGAGCAAAAAGAAGTTAGACATTAGCATTCTCATAGCTATTTTTAAAAACATATATCGATTTTTCGTTATCCAAATCGGCATTGACCTAATTGGTTCGGATAATTGGCACTCTACATCCATAACTTATAGGTACCAACGATTTACCTCTTAATTTGCAAATATTTTTCTTTTCTATTTAATCAAGGTTCCTGTCTGTGCACCAGTGAAGTCGATAAGGGGAGAGGTGAGGCAGAGAGGGAGCTGAGATTATTTTCTGTAAATATCTTATACATACTTTCTTGTACATATTTTTCTTGTTTATCTTAATATTGCATTGCTCCTTTTTATTATACCTAAATTGATATGAGCTTCGGCTATTTTAATATTTCACCACTGAGACGAATGAGTTGGGGCCCTGACGGGGTCGAAACTTAGATAACAACCTTACATAGGCATAGACTCTCCATTTTGTTAACTGACTGGAGAAATTTTCGTTTAATTTAGTTTTGACAATTCTTAGCTTTTAATTAATCACAGAATATTACCTGCATGTATTCACCGTCTAAACTACGTTTAAATGTCAAGAATTGTTCAGCTACTGTTGTCTATTATGAATATACCTTTCGAATGAAAAAAAATGTGTTAAAAACCTAGGAGACTTTGACATTTATATTTATTTCAAAAAATATGTTTTGAAAAATAAAAATATTGTCTTGGCTTATGTAGTTTTTTTTGCTCAATACTAAATTTAGGTTAGACAGTAGGAAGACGAAAAACTTTCACTCCAGTCCTTTATATGAGATTACCCAGTAAAGGGTGTATGAAATGCTCTTTTATGTATGGGATATAGTACTATTATATAGATATAGAATCTTTTGTGAAAGAATGAAAAAGACGAATCACCCCCAGGACTGGCTCAATTTTTTTTCAAACAAAACTTCATTTCATCTTCTCTTTCTGCTGTAATTCTTTTCTCAAATACATAGTTCTCATTTTATTCAAGGATGTTATACCAAATGCAAGAACTTTTCCAATAAGGATATTCCAAGGAAATGTCTAAAACAAATATATAGGACTTTTGCTGAAGCTTTTCTGATACAAAAATGTTCAAACATTCGATGAAATACCTTTTTTGAGCATATTTGGAATATGCACAAAGGATCAAAAACGGTTCTGTTCTGTTTTTACCTAAAAAAAGACGGAAAAATCTATGAAGTTTTAAAATCATATATTTTTGGAGGAATCTATGGCTCATCTTCTCATCTTGCGAATAAATATAGCCTTATGTTTTTTCGAACATTTGAAATAAAATTTTACGAGCATACATAAGATACACTAGAAGTTACAATTTTTTTAAAAAAGAAAATGAAACTGTTTATTCGATTTCATGTTCCAATTTTTCTTTCTGAAATCGTGAAATTATGAAAATGCAATAAAATTAAAACTGTAAAACGGGTGCAGTTGGATAAATTTTACAGTTGTTATTCATAAAATAAAGGATTCACACCAAATGGCGAAAATTTATAGAGTTCTCTAACACGTGATGTATTGAATCGAAGGTAAAAAAATGCTTACATAATAAAGGGTATTTCTTATTAGTAAAAAAAAATTTTTTTTTTCATTGACTTAACTCAAACAATCAAAATAATTTTTTGTAAACGCTGCAATTAGAATATTTATTGCGCAATAACTTTATATTAGCTAAGCACTTTTTCATATGGAGCATAAAATAAAAAAGAATAAAATATATGACTAAATCTGCATCACCTTCCCTTTGTTACCAAGGTTGAAACATGTTTAACCATTTGCCTTTACTTAATGGTGCATGATATTCTGGATCATCAGATGTACCAGCCGTAAGTCAAAGGTACAACAACGAATAGTTATTTTATATCATCACATTTTTAGCACTTACATTGTTGTTACCAATAGGTAGTATCATTTACTTTTCTATATTATTACATTTATTATCATGGTGACATTATTACATTTTTATTAAAATATTTCCCTCCTGTTACTATTTATTGAAACAATTTAAACATACTTTAAATATAATACTTAATTAAAAGTCATATAAATGTAATAGGGAACGATAATAGTTTTGGGAATATGAATATAAAATTGAAAGAAATATTTTTCATATTGCTATCTAGTATTAAGCTTTAGTTAAAATATCATCATAATTTCTTTTTTAATCAAAATAATTAGCAGCAGAAAAATTATGCATAGCTGAAATTGACAATGCTAATTTTTAAATTAATCTACATTTTCTACGTTTCTGTAATATTTAACCTGCCATCAGACTGAAGGTATGTAGATCCATCATGAAATTTTATAGTTTAGGCTTTTTGACTACTTTACACTTGACTATTATGAATATAAAAAGTGACGCTAGTATGGCAAATTATAAAATCGCATAACATACCTCTCAAAAAATACACAAATGAGGTTAGTCATTAAGTTTCGTGGCATTGACCGAAATTTTCTTGATGTTTCTTAGTTAATATTCATCTAAATATTGTCGCTCTGTTCATATCTCTCTGTATTAAAAGATTGTAAGAGTCGAACATCCAATCAGCTTGTCATGAGGATGATACTTGAAAACCACTGACTATAGTGTTTTGCCTGATTCAAGGAGCAAAGTGGCTTCATACAATACCACAAAACCTAGAGATGTAATTAACAAACAAAATTATTGATGTCAATGGTTTATTTACTAATGTATGAAAAATGCAATATAAAGTTTAAGATATTAAAAAAAAATCTATATATATATTTCTCTTCCACGGCGACCTAAAAAAGCCACATTGCAACTCACCGAATGGCAACGCTAGAAAATCGACCAATGATTGCCGCTAAAAATGTCACATGCCAAATCTAGCTGAGATGGCTCAACATATAGCGCTTTTGAAAACGGAAACGGAAATAACAAGAGAGAGCATTCTCACTAAATGTTATCTCTTCCGAAATCCACACTATCAGCTTCGGCAATATCATACTATTAAGCTAGGCAGAAGTGAGTAGTCTTTGTCGATAGATCTCTATTTTAGTATTTTGTCGAAAGCGCTTTAGAAATTTTATCTTAAGATTTTATACTATAGCACATTTCTAATAGGTTTAACGAATTACTTGTCATTTATTTGAATTCAAATTTATTTTAATGACTTAGTATTTACTAAAAAAATTTTTAAGAAAAAGTTGTTATATGGATTTGAATGACTGTTTGGAATTTTTAGAATTTTGTACATTTGCAATGTACCTAAGTTAGCAGCGAGCGAAGCGAGCTTGGTTTGCTAAGCAAACGATATAAGATTGCTTAGCAATTTTCGGGGATTGGCGAGCGTTAGAGAGCAGGGGGCGCAACCCACTAGTATAAAATAATAATGCAGAGGTATGGCCACACAGCATCACTACAGTTCAATACTGAATTTAGGAAATTTTTTGCAAAGAAAAATGTTTTTTAGAGAAATATAATAAAAACTCGGAAAGGCGATGGAAATAATGTGTAACGTTACGGAATTTTTTTTGAAGTACTTTTTTTAAATGTAAGGTAAAAATTTAAAATTTTATTTATAAGTTTTTGGTATGCTGCAAATATTTTTTGTACAATACCAAAAAAAAATATTTATGGACTACAATTTTGTGTAAAGTTTATTTAAATTTTTAAATTTTATTTTGTCATAGATCACCAACATCATGAACTGTTTCCTACCATAGAGATATTATTTATTTTGAGCTAATATTGTTAACATTTCGTAAACTTTTACAAAAAATAATAATGATCAACGGAAGTAATAGATTTAACTGTCTATAAATGAATCTACTTTCCTTTTACACTGGAAGATGGTAGCATACGCTCTATAATTCTAAAACTTCAACCGTGTCATTTTCAAGAAGCGAAAAAAAAAACAGAATTCGATTTAAAGAACTTCAATCGTAAGAGCTTTCTCGAATCCGAGTGAAAATGCACACATTGTTGCTTTTCAACGAAACAAGCACACAATGAATGAAATTGTTTGGTCGTTAAATGGAGCAAAATAAACTGAAATAAAAAATTGCAGTTCTGTAACAAGTTCGGAAGAAGAAAAATGTTTGAAGAATGTCCTCGACTTAAATTTTTATCGATTTTCTTTAGACGCAGAATGTAGTTCTATTCAATATGTAAACGGTCTTAATACTGCTTTCTAAAACTTATATCATAAAATAAAAATATCAAAGTAATTCTTCTCTTGTTCCAATTAAATGAAATAAAAGCAAATTATTACAATGATATGTAATTGAGCAGCGATGGCTTAGGGGATAGATCGTTCGCCTTCCAATGCGGCGAACCAGGTTCGAATCCCAGACGATACGAATTCCGCATCCGGCTTGCACCGACCACAGTGCTGACGTGAAATATTCTCAGTGGTAGACGGATCATGGGTTTGAGTCCCCTTGCCGTCAGGCTAACCGTGGGAGGTTCTTGTGGTCTTCTTCTCCATGTAGGGCAAATGCGGGTTAGCTCCATCAAAAAGTCCTCTACGAAGGTAAATTTCTTCCAATGCCAGGAATTCTCTTGTCTTCTGGATTGGGTTCAAAATTACAAGGCTGCGGAGTTGAACATTAGTAGTCGTAAACCCATCAAATTGGGTCGGCTGTTCAACGATGGCTATAAAGTAAAATAAAATATATGATTGAGCTGTGAAGGCTCAGGGGATAGAGAGTTCGCCTTCCAATGAGGTGAACCGGGTTCGAATCTCAGTGATGGCGGGTGGATACGAATTCCGCATCTGGAAACGTCGTTCAACGTTATAAAATAGAATGAAACAATATGTGATTGATTGTTTTCATAAGATTCTAAAAATTAATATAAATTTAAAATGTAAACGAAATATTTGCAACAAGATCAGTTCATTAAATGAAAGGGGAAATTAAAAAGCTTCCCGTGATGACAGAGGAGATGATGAATGATGTTTAATAATCACTAAATATGATGGAAAGTTACTTTTAGATGTTTGACAGCAAAATAAGCTATGTTTATGATTGGGAAATAAAAATGTTTGGGGTTTAATGATTGAGAAGTTGAAGAATTGAAAATGTTTGTTCAGGATATCTTTATAAGAACTGAAATCAATGGAAATTAAATAAAATATTTTAAGTGTGAAGTATTTTAAATAGTTATGCTTCTATAGGTACTTTATTTAAAAAAAAGTTTAATACATATTTCATGTTTGATAATGATCAAAAATATCACAAGTTCATTTTAAGAATTTATAGCACCTTTCTAAAATATTAAGACTGCGTTTTAAGGTAGTATTAATGCCAAAATGTTCCTTAATTTTCTACTCTGCGGTGCAATTTATTATTTTTAAGTGATTTATGTACATACATAATATTAAATGTACAGTGCTCTACCTAGAAAATATGATTTGAAAATTCTGGGCAAAACGAGTAGTTGAAAGTTTAGGCTCCATCCTAATTTCCCTTCAACGCGCTGGCAATTGCTAAAAATAATGTACTTCAATTTGATTTTCTTAATCATGGACTATTGAACTATTTCACTGATTCCGTTTTAGCTTTCAAATTTTTCATTTAAGTAAAATTAAAAATGATATCAAAAATGTTATATGTCACAATAAAAAATATTTTTGAGCGTTATTGAAATATAAGTAATTAGAAAATAATAATTATAAAGTAAATAATTATAAATGATTAAAAACAATAGATTTTTTACTTAGATTTTTTTTGCGCGTAACTTCTTTGAATAAATGATTTTAATATCTCTTAGCAGAAAATATTTGATTTTAAAAATTCGAATATGATAAAATATAAAAGAAGTGAAATTAATATTAAGAGTTCAAACATTCTACCACTCTCTAGTCTATTCTATTAGGATTTTATTTTATTTCAACCCACGTCGTTGAACAGTTAACCCAATTCTAAGTTTACGACTACCAATGTTCAACTTCGTAGTGTTGTAATTTTGAGCTCAATCCAGAAGAGAAGGGAATTCCTGGATTAAGTATTGGGAGAAATTTGCTTTCGTGGAAGACTTTTTGATGGAACTAATCCACGTTTGTGTTACATGGTGAGGAAGACCACGAGAACCTCCCACGGTTAGCCTGATGACAAAGGGATTCTAACCCATGACCCGTCTACCACTGAAGATATTTTATACCAGTATTGTTGTCGGTGTGTGCCGGGTGCGGAATCCTGTTATTCCATCACTGGGATTCGAACCCAATTCACCTCATTCGGAGGCGAGTGCTTTATTCGCTGAGCCACCAAGGCTCATTCTGTTAGGATTTTATTTTATTATCGTCAATAAACAGCCATCTTTTACTTCAAACATTCCTATGTAAGAAAAAGCAAATACATTGTTTTTAAGTTTTAAAAAATCTCAAATTTTGCCGTATGACCATGGAAATGGCCTTCACCTTCACTTAACATAGTTTTACAGATTAGGCATTGCGACAACTTTCATAAAATTGCCTAATTTTATGAGAAAAAAACACATCTAGTTTATTTACTTATTCTTGTTCCATACATTAAGATTTTTTGCCTTTATCTGTAGGTTAACATACAATCAAAATAAAGAAGATTGTTTATCTCACCATTTTCTACGAGTAATGTATTAGGTTGGTATTCTACTCCTAGTGGATCCTCCCTTCACTGAAACACCTTTTAGTAATACAAATAAAAAAACGAAAAAAAAAGCGTATCAATTAAGGATTGTCCAATCATTCTTGCTCAACTTCTCTGATTAACTTGGGTTCGCCATTAGGTGATGGAAACAAGATAAATTTAGGAGCGGTTCACTTCCAAATTAAGTGGCTGACCGTTTGTGGGATATTTATTTGTGCAACGAATGCGATGTGGAAAAAAAATTATAAAGAAGTAATAAAAGTAGGTTTAATTATTAACTCTTTTTCAAGCAACATTTATTTTATGGTCTCATTTCGTTAATCTTGTAGAAATTCATAAAATTGGAAAAAATTTGCTGATATATTTTATTGATTTTGTAACAACTAAAAGAGTTTTCGTATGAACCAGATGCTTTCTACAAAAATTTAACTGTAGTGAAATGTGTTCGGATAAATTACTTTGATTTCAAGTTTAAATATGACAACAAAATAATTACAAATAATTATAAAAATATACCTGATACTTTTCCACAAGGAATTTATTAACTCTTTTATAATTTTATTTGAAATCTACTCAAATCAGATGTCGTTATGGCGTTGTTACTAATTTTTTTTTATATTTTTACCATCTTTTTTACCTACCTACTTATTTGATTTCAAAATATTTAATGGGGAAAAAAATCATAAATGTAATTTGTAAGGAATTTTTTTTTAATATTTTCTCTTTGTGAGTGTAATTTTCAAAATAAAACTAATTAATGTAAACAGGAGATCTGGAAAATCTAGAAAATTGTCGACATGATATCCGTTAAAATATAATCTGGGCCAACTTTAGCACTACGAAAGCTAGGCAAAGAAATTAAAACGTGTAGTCTTTAGATCAAAAACTAGCTAAAGCTTGTTCTGGTCATAACTTTTTTCGCTGAGTGGGCTGACGAAAATTTTTTGGGCTTTTTTTTTCTTTCCTCCAAGTCCTAAGCATGTATCTAGGTTATGAAAAACCCTTAACCATGTAGCCCAGGATTTGGTCACTAGTCCTGATCTCTCCAGCCTAATAACGGGTACCTACTCTATCGCTGTGTGCTTTAATCCAGGAAATTTGTGTTGATGTGTGTTGAAGTTCTTGTTGAATATCAATAGAAATTCGTTTTATTTGTGCCAAAATCAAGTATTGATGATATTGATGCTTTTGAGTCTGACCAGATGATATAACTATCATTGTTATTGAAGTTTTCAGTGCTCTTAATATATTTAATGCATTCAAGGATTACCAACTGTTCGGCTTGAAAGAATGAATTTTCCCTGTCTAATGCGTAAAGAAAGAATGAAAGAAAAAAAATTTAGAACTATCTAATAATAAGGCGAAAAATTATAATAAATTCCTTGAAACAAGGGCGAAGATGTTAGAAATCTGTTCTTAGCTTTATAAAGTATATTTCCAAGCGTTTGCCTGGTTTGCTAGATGCTTGACGACGGTTAAAAAGTGGAATCTCAACTCTGAATGGATTGACAAAACTCCTTCAATTCATGTAGGTAAGTTGGGCAGGATGATGAGGAGGCTCTGTGGTGACAGTTCAAATTTAGGTTGAAGTCTTGGTTAGATGAATGGCAATTTATGCAATATTCTTCCCTTTCTGTGCAGTTTTCAACACTATGGCCTTCGTAGCCGCATTTCTCTAAATAACAATGAGACTCTGTACAGGAGTTTTGATGGTGTCCAATTGTTTGGCATTTTCTGCACCTGAGTAATGCTAGTCTTTTTTTGATGGTGCCCCTATGAAGTCCAGTGAAAAAAGTTTGAAGCTTTAGAAGTGTTGTGGAAAGTCTGTGGTTGACTCTGATGATGATGTGACGCTTTGTGCTGTCTCTTTCATGGGGTATGTGTTTAGTTAGTTTTATGACATCGTAGTTTGGATTAAAATCTCCATTTATCTTTACGTCAATTATCTCGTTATCTGTGAAAGTCGTGGGAGTGTTTAGTAGGATTAGTGAGAAAAGCTTTACATCCTTCTCTTGATATTGTAAACCAGTTTTATGTAACGTTGTTAGAACTTTTTCTCTTTGTTGAGTATTATGGAATTTGAACTCTAGCATCTTGCTGTTTTTATATACTTTTTTGATTGGTAATTTTGGTTGTTCCTGGATGAGCTTCTCTATAATCTCGTTAGTGGTGCAATCTTCTTGTGGTTTAACGATTATAGGTTTGGGTGGTAATTTTGTCTTTGTAACGTCAACTTTAACCATTGAGCACGTCTCTAATTTCTCAAGTCTTGTGTTGATGATTTTTAATTTCTCATCAATTTGGTTTAATGAATTGTAGGATTGATCGTTAGTTGAGTCATTGTCAAGTTTTCGTCTGATGTCATCAATTTTCTGTTGGGATCAATTTTCTCTATGGATGCTAGAGATTTTGTAGAAGTTGTCACGCCATGTGTGTCTTGCTCAGATGTTATTTTCCTTATTTGTCGGATAGCATTTACACAGGCCATTCTTGGTTCATGAGGGAGAATGATTTTATTGCGATTGCTGCAATTTATGTTTTCTTTGGATAATTTGAAGAAAGCGTTCGATATCTAACTTTGTCTGAGGCATACTTGTAACATTTACGTTGGGAGAAATTGAAGTACCAGCAGTGATGCAATCGTTAGGTACCATCGGAGTTTGGTCATATGCAGAAGTAAGATCAACAATAACTGACGGTGAGATTTGACTGTCAGATCTTGGGATAGAGTATGGTTGACTACGTTGAGATCTTGTTGGGCTAGCGATTTTCTATAACGGGTTAACGTTTAAAAGCAAAATTCAAGATTTTGGTGTTTAGGTCAAAAATGAGCTAAAACTTGCTTTGGCCATAATTTTTGGTGCGTGAGTTGGTGTGTTAAAGTTTGTTTTTGCTATAGTATTTTTTTTTATGCTAGGCAACCAAAATTTTTGATGGGCTAACGAATTCCTGCAATGGGATAACGTTGCGAGTTAAACTTCAAAATTTTGATTTTTTTGTCAAAAATTAGCTAAAACTTGCTTCCAAAATAGCTTTTTTTATTGGGTAGGCTAACGAAAAAAGGCAGAAGAGGTCCCAAGATCTAACTCCTATGCTTAAATCAGCCACAGTTCCTTTTTCAGGGACGTAAATGGTAGATCAAATCATCCATCATGATGACCCTGACCAACAAACCTGACCTAACTATAATAGTCGATTTTTTAAGTGTTTGAAACCGTTGTTCTCTCTACATAAGTCTATAAATCATCTGAAGATTCAGATAATTTTGTTTATTTTCCGTTAATGTCAAATTTTAGATTTTGAATAAGTGTGAAAATTAAAAAAAAAAAAAAAAATGATCAAAAGTAGTGACTCTTTTAATTATTATTACCGCATTTACCAGCATTATTTTTTATTCATTCATTAACGATTGCCTTAATAAATTTGGACGATAAGTGATGCTTAAATTTTCCTTTTTTTGTTAAATAAAGATGTGACATTTGAATTACTAGTTGTTAAATGCGATATTTTGTGAAGGATTTTACTTGGAACTAGGTGGTTTACAATTATTAAGCATCTAAACGCAAGCAGGATAATCTTCATTAAAAAATGAACTACTTATACATTTTAATATATTTTAAGCTGTGTTTTCTTAACAAATTCAATTTACAAAGGGAATATAAAATAAGTACTTAACAATACAACTCTATATTGAGCATTTTTATTCGGAATATTTGCCATAAAAACTTTTGGACAAAACTGATCAAGCTTGGTGTCAGAATGAGAGACAAAAAATTCAATGTTAAACGCTGAACTTTACGTACGGAAACGCAAAATTATGAGAAATATCATTATAGTATGCCTATTTCGAAAGTTAAACGATCAAACTACGGATGTATTTATTTCCAAAATTTGTTCAAAAAGACAGACACAAAAGTGTTTTTTTTAAATAATAATAAATTAATTACATAAATTTGCAAAGGGATCCTATCGCTATCGTAAAACAAATGTTTAGGGACGGAAAGAGTGAGCGTGACAAAAGTTCACAATCAACTTTACAAATTTTAAAAAATGTAAATGATTATTTACTTTTGAAGGAAATTTGCTGTTTTGTGCAAAGAAAAGAAAACAAATTCGCGAAGTCATCAGGGAATTGATGAGCAGAAGCGATTGAATGTTTTTTCTCTTGTTGTAGATAAAATAACCAGCTATTTAAAACTGAATAATTTTAAAATGGTCCTGTTTCTGTTAAATTGCTCAAAATTATATTTTTCAAAAACTTTTTTTATTGGTAAAAGCCTTTTCCCTTTGGTTATAAATCCCATAGAGACAGTATATTGAAGTTTCCACTATGATGCCCACGCTTCCAATGCAATAAACTAATGGAAAAGTTAGGCAAAATAATCATCACAACTAAAGAGAGAAAAATCACATGGGAAAATCTCTCAGCGTAATTGTTAAGTTTCTTACATTGTGTTTTGTTTTCTTATGTTTGTAATGTGTATTATAAACACAACCAATATTTTTTAACTAAGATGATTTTGAAATTTAATTATCTTTCAAACGTGTTTTCGCTCTTGCTCAGTATTTTTCAAAAAAAAAAAAATTCGAAGATTTAACAATATGTATAATTTTTCGTTAAATAAAATAAAATACATTCAATTTTTCAAAGCTAAACATTGACTGCGTAAACAAAATTAATTTGGGATAACGTTGAAATATGTAAGGATATTCTTCCGTTATAAAATCAAAACGCAAAGTGTTTGAAACTTTTAAGAAGTATCACTTTTGTATGTAATCTTAACATAAAAATAGAAAAAGCAATAGCAGAACCTGAGAAATTATAGTCAAGATTGATCTCTCAAAATAAAATGAATTATACAAGTGTCTGGTACAAATTTTGCTAAACATTTAACATTTAAAAGAAAACATAGCGAAACAGCACTGACGTGCTCTTGCGCTATGTTTTCTACCGATTTATTTAGAGAAAAGTGGCTGGAAAACTATTTTCCATCGATTGCTAATGCTATGAATGCTGAAATAGAATTTCAAAAAAAAAAATTATAAGACTAAATGTATTTTTTAAAAAACAATTTTTGTAATATGTAGCAGAATTTTTTTTTACTTACGCTGATTTTTCAAAGTTAAAAATCAAAAAGAGGTAACATTTAAGAATATTTCATCCTTTTTTAATATTTTACTAATAAGTGATGAAATTTACACTCATCTTTACATATTTTTAAGTATTATTGAGCTCAATTCTGTTAACACAAGCCAAATTCATCTGGCGTAACATTTTTGCCATAAAAATATTTAATAAAAAATTTTTTCGAACACCAAGACTATTATAAATATATAATATGAAATATATTATAAAAACATAATATGAAAATAAAGTTTGACAGATTTGTCTATTTAATGTTTTATTAAGACCGAAAAGAGTAATAACTAACAAAATAAACGATTAAGTTTCTCCTCGACTGATACTGCTATACTGTATGCCCATCAAGTCATGTTCACATTTGATCATTTACCTGTCAAAAGTGTATTATGGCTTTACGTACTGTACTTTTAAGGTTTTTCGCAAATGGAGCGCTTTCATGAGTAGTTGTTTTGATGTTAACAAATGTAATTAAAAGACGACGCAAGGGCTTCTAAGTGCTATCTGAGTTAAGAGGTGTTTCAGTATTATTTTCGATTAAGCCACTTTTGTAAAGTGTTTAAGAGAAGAGTGGTTGATAGGGTAAAACTTTATTTCGAGAAAAAGAGTTACATGTCTGAGAAGCAAGTTGGGCTTAAAAACAATAGCAGCATCACTGAGCATTTTTTGAGAAGTGAAAAATGGTTTCCATCTAAAACAAAGCACGATGGCCGTGTTTTTTTCTTTCAAATATTGAGAAGAATTAAAATTGGAAAAACATGTTGCTTAATGCACTACTTAATCTGGGTGTCACTGGCTGCCTGTTTAATTGCCTTAATTTTTTTTTCTCATCGAAAGATTTATTGGAGTTTAGAATGGAAATGTAAAATCTGGTTTTGGACGCACAAGAAATGGTCTCCAACAAGGTATTTTCTAAAGTTTTCATTTGTAAAATATTATTAATGATGTTTTAGGAGAGTTTGGTAGAAGGAAAGGGATCCAGGTTTGGCTTTAGGTAGATGATCTTGTCATGTGGACAACAGTCTCAGATACACAAAAACTTGAAATATCAGTAAATAAGGCCCTAATCAAACTTTCAAAGTGAGCAGATAGAATACTGGTCAATCCTAAGAAATCTACCTTTGAGATTTTTACGATGATACAAAAAAGAATTCCTTTTATTTAAATTTTAGGAATCATCCTCTGTTTGGAACGGAATATACCACTAATTTCAATATTGTTTTAGACTCCGAACTAATTTGGAATAACCTTTTCAAAAAGACAAAAGAGAACGTTTTTAATAGAATTAAGTTGCAGAAGAGGTATTCTGGTGTTACCTGGGGTGCGTCTCAAGATGTTCTCCCTAATTCTTACATTTCTTAGGTTAGACCCATCTTTGAATGTGGTTCTAAGCACATAACTATCACATCGAAAAACGTTCTGTTCAAACTTGACATTACACAAAATTGTTTGGTTTGTTTCATTACTGGAGCAGTGAAATTGTCTCCTATAAAATCAATGGAGCTTCAGACTAAAATTGAACTCCAATGTAAACGCCAGTTCTGATATTCAAAAGAAAGTTGCTCTTAAGTAATGATCATTATTGAAACAATTCTAAGACAGTTCTTTTCAAGATAAAAGTCTCAATCTACTTTTTTCACGATGTGGTTGAAATCAGTGAAGGCTTGAGTTTATTCCTTGTTGTTAGATAACCCCTCAATGACATTTTTTTAACTAACCATTTTAAATCTGATGCGATAAATCTTGAGCTGATTCTCCTTTGTAATAAAATTACTTTTTTCGAAGATGGAACTTAAATCATTTGCTGTTGCAGCTATCCATGAAAGGTACCCACTACCTGAGTGACCCCATGTCTATACCGATGGGTCAGCTGATCCCGCTTTAAGAAATGAGGGCACTAATTGTCAGTTCTTTCAACTTAAAAATCCAGTAGAGATATTTCGTATAGTATTAGTAGGTATTTCGTATGGAGGTATTTCGTAGAGGTATTATTCAACTTTGATTTTGGAAATTTCTGAAGTGGTTCTTACTGCTGAGGCATTAAGAAAAAAATATGGGAAAATAGGCCTTGATAAATTGAAATTTTCAACCTCTTCCTCCTTTGAAAAAATTCTGTGTAAAAATCCTATTAGGAATCTTACTGAAAAGGGAAAAAGGAGTTATTCAATGGATCCCATGCCATGTCGGGATTCCTGGTATCGAGGAAGCAGACCCACTTGCTAAATCAGCTCTGAGTTTGCCACAAAACTAATCTCCTCTTCCCGTAAGAAATTATAAAGCACTGACAGAAACAATTACCAATCTTCATTATGGCAATATAGATGCTGAAAAAAGTAAGGAGTGTCTTCTTCAAATGGAAAATAGAAATTGCCCCAATTTGCCGAGAAAAAGATTTGCTTGCTTTTTAAATGTTGACAGGTCATGATTACCTTCAGCAGCCTGTCCTCTGTGTGAAGGTAGTTACATGAATGGTCAGCAAATATTTCCATGCACCAAATTAAAAGATATAGAATAAGTTATTTTACTTGCATAGTTCAAAGTATTTTGGAATTGAATGGACATAAAAATAACATCAAAATCAAACCTAAATTGCCAACAATCGAGATTTTTCAACAATAAGTAAAAAATCTAAAGATAATATTCAGATTAACTGCATGATAGATAAAAATTCTAAAAACTCTGAAATGCCTTTCAATTATAGAAAATTTTCGAAAAAATGCGTTGTGTGCATTTAATGTACTTTTCCCAAGTAAAAATGTCTTGACTATCTCCTTGTCTAATGTCACAATGACAAAATATGTGGAGAATCAGACGGCAGGCACATTAAGCATGCTTAAGTTCAAATGAAAGAATTTGATTTGTTTTATACCAATGAGAGGATTCAAAAAATGAAATAGATAATGCAGGGCTAGATCGAAAAGAATTCTATGTTTAAAGTCTTAGAGTTCTTGCTCTTCAAATTCTTATTTGATCAAGTCATATTATTGTTTGACAAATACCTTGGATCAATGTGAGCAAAACTTGAGCCATGCATTCGGCGAAATTTCTAATATTATTGAAATCTGACAAAAAATCGAGTGGAAATTTTAACATGAGAGATTTTCTTTAAGAAAGAATCAGTACAAAGCTTATATAAACTCTGAAAATTTATGAATTGAGTTGTATAAGTAGATACGTTTATCTGATCCAAGAAGGACAATTTCAATTTTAGCAAAATTTGAAAAGAAAAAGAAAGCACATCAAACACATAAATTTACATTAAAATTAAGCGTCGTTCCCCTTCGTCTTAATCCCTACTCATAGAATAATATTGATTCAACCCGGAAGGTGCGTGAGAGTCAATTTTTGACTTCGTGCATTCCTTAAAGTCTTGATTGATAAAAATTAGACACATGGTTATCACTTTTTATTGGTAGCTGAATTTTCATTCCTATCTGCTTGATGTGAATAATTGGAAGGAATTTCTAGAATTTTCAAGCCTCTAATAGATGTTTTATCAGTTACTAGGGTCATAGAATGGCCCTACGTGTCTTTGAGTTTTTTTTTAAAAATCATTTTACTTCTCGTGACTGCCGATTTCATTGCTTTGAGTTTTGTTCCCAATTAAAGTGATTCTTCCATGTTTACAATGCGCATGAAAGTTTTATAGCAATATGTATTAAAAACGAGGGCGTTACCTAACTGTGAATAAAAATGGAAATCCTTGCTTATGTCACTTATTAATGATCAATACCAGTTAACATGAGATTAATCTGCATTTGAATCATAAGCAACAAGTTCAAATATTAAATAGTTCTTGTCGGGAATAACCAAAACACAAGAAAAAGTTTTGCTCAAGATATCGAAAACTACAGGAACTAATGATTGGTGCCCATTTTTTTTAATAACATATTACTTTTGCATGCAACTATTGTCTCAAAAAAAAAATAGAAATAAATATTGCTATATACATTCATATGTCTGCATTAAAGCAATCATATCAAGTATAATATAATAATTTATAAACTAATTATCAAAGATGTAAATATTATCATGTTTGATTAAATTTAATCGATAAAAGGGTAGTTAGAAAATTCGAATAGTTAAGTAAGAAATTTTAAACTTCCAAGACTCAAAATTGCGGCGGGCAGATATACGAGCGGTCAGCGTGCCCAACTTTGAGGCCAATGGTTGTGGGTTTGAATGGATTGGATTTTTCTCTGTGTGTGTGCTGTTCTCTTTTGTGTGAAGTGTGAATGTGGCCCACTCTATAAATGGGTATCTGTGGCAGTGCGGAGTGGGTAATGTTGCTCCCCTCCGTGACTTAGATTCACAGGTGCCCACTGGGTAACGTTAAATGAGCAACACGAGGTGAGGAACGAATATTCAGTGCCTGCCTCAAAATTGCTGTATTTCTAAGAAAAATTCTATCGTTTTGTAGCAGCGTACTACTGAATTTCATTTGATGTTATTCAACGAGTCTAAATGCTAGTTCCAGTGGCAAATTTCAAATGATTCAATTTTAGCTTTGATGTTGCATCAATATCAATTAGATTTTGAAGCAACTGTTTTTTGAAATAACTTTTTTATGCGACCCATAATGAAAAAAATCAATTGACTTCCTTTTTGACAAATATACTATTAAAAGTGATTATTGATGCTTACATTATACATGAGTGCATTTCACACACATTATATACACTGAATGAATACATTATGCACACATGGCATGGAATCGGCAGGAAAGAAAATATTTACATGGGGGAAAAGTCACGATTGTCATAATAAAAATTAATATTTTATTCGATTTCCAATGCTCCATTTTGATTCAATTATACTAGTTTAAAAATTTTACCCCGAAGCATTCTCTTCCTTTTGCTATTTACCAAAGATTTTATACATCTTTTTTTGTAAAAATAAAACTTATTTTAATCATGAATCTGACTATCACAATGCAATAAAATGATTGGTTTCTAATAGCCCAAGAGAGAAAAATAAATAGGAAATCACAATTTAATAAACAGTAGCTAGCAAAAAGCATGTATGACGATGAGCTTGCAATGTGCTTTTTATGCTGAACTTAAAGAAAAATGGAAATAATAATTTACTAATGAGGCAATATATCTCATGCTAAGTATCAGCATTTGAAATAAAATTCCTTGAAGAGCTATTTATATTACGAATCACTTGTTATGCAATGATTGGTCCCTAGAGCACAATAATGACAAGAAAACCATGGAACAATTAGTTTAGGTATCATTGTGTTTATAAATAATATTTGTGTCAAATGTGCAGTGGTCTTGAATGCAATTAATTGCTGTTTAAACTTTATAATGATCGTTTGTAAGAATGATATAATTCCCTTGTCAATTATGCAAATTTGTATTTTAAGTGAATGCTTCGTTATTTAAATCCTTATGGTATATTAAAAAATAATTCTTGAGCAAAATTCTGCTTATTTCTATGCATGTATTAGATTGAGTGTATTTAGAATTAAAATGATCAAAATTAAATGGTATCATATACGTATGCACTTATATGGAAAATATATTTGATGATCAAACCCTTTTAGTTACACATATTTATTTCCCTCCTCAACCATTATTCATACTATATGTTTCGTTACGTTGAACTACTAAACTAATCCTTCTGATGACTTTCTCCTTTCTATGAGGAGTCGGTTCATTTTGGTGTCATTAAAGAAATTTTTCTAAACATTTAACAAGTCTTTTTTTTTGCTATAATTATCTTGAAAAATACATATCAAATAAAAAAATATCTCTATTTTAAAAATTTTTTACTCAATTTTCATTTTGCAATTCTGGGAACCAAGAAACTTTTCTGGAAAATCCGAATCCGCAATGAAAAATACAGGCTCCCATTTGAGTCTTTGTCTCTATGGATATTAAAAAATAATTTTCTTCATATTTCTTAATAAAATACGAATTTATTTTGAAAACTTGCATTTTCTTAAATAACTTCAAATCTTACGTAAACATTTCATACAGCGTTGGAACTTTATTTTTTCCCCTTAAATACTTTAAGACTTTCTTTCAAAATTTTACAATATTTGAAGACTAAACTTTTTTTTAAGTATCGATAGAATTTATGTAAAAATTTCATAGTCACATTGAAGGCTGAAAAATCACGGATGGTAGACCTGTGAGTAAACTGGTCTTTAAAATGTATTTTAAATCTTATTCAACATAATTAATTTAATAAAAGTATCACATATATTCAAAATTGTGAAATTCAATAGTTAATTTTAATTTATAAGAAAAAACAGTACTTTATACCTAGGATATTCCAAATAGGCAAATAATTTACATTTGTTCCTCCAGCCGACAAAGGATTCAAATTTATCTAATTAAACAAACAGTAATTTCACAAAAATCAAACTATTGATTCACCATCGTAGGAAATATTATTTATGCTACAAGTTTTGGCATTCGATCATCCTTACCATTTCAAGTGCCAAATGGAAGAAAAATAATTAAAAAAAAAGCAATCTTTTCATTTCTAAGAATAATATTAATGTATAGAAGAGGATATTAATAAAATAATATTCTTTTAATTCCCAAAGAAGACAAGTTTCAGTCAATATTGCTTCTTTTTTGGAGAATTTACATTAAATAAATTATGACCCAATAGGGAGCAAAATATAAACAAGAAAATGGAATTACAGTTTCAATTAAATTAAAATAAAACATTGGAACATATTCTTAGAGAAAGTCGTGGTGGAGGACAAATAGACTCTGGTCTGAGAAATTCAACAAAATTTCCCAAATTTTCCAAAAGCGGAGAAAAATTATACTTCAACAGTCAGCAACGCTGTCAATCTGACCGATCGGTCACGAAAAAGGCGTCATTTTACTGGATTTAAAATTTAAAATAAAAGTACAAATTTCTTACTTGAAAGTAAAGAAAGAATAAAGGAACGATAAAGGATACATGAGTTGAATTCTAAAGCCTTGTAAAGAAAATAAATTAAGAAAAACTAAACATTATTTCCCCCAATTTTTAAGCCAGTAACTTGATTAAAGATTAAAGTCAAATTTTTTGTTAAAAACAATTTATTTCGAATAATTTTAAATAATGTGCTTAAAAATAAGGTAAAATACCTTCATAACATTTTTTAAGGAAATTTTCAGATTAATTTTAGAGGAACTGTATAGCAACTTAAAACTGTTTCTGAGCCAAACGTCAACTACCAATGTAACCACGTAACTATGAAATGCGTATGGGGCACAAAATTATCCCAAACCAAAAAGATAAAATACATAAATAAATTAATTAATTAAATTAATATTAAGGCCATAATATCATTTCATATTTCCTTAAAAATGCATTAAATTCAAAATAAGACAGTTAAATTTTGATATTGTTAACACATACATAGCAGATGTGAGAATCTGGTTTAGAATTCAAACATGATTTGTTATTTCCTTGCAAACAGAAAATATTATAGGAAACATTCAAAAGAATGATAAATGTGCAAATTATCTAGCAAACACCGCAAATAAACCTTTCATTTTAATTCACAAAACAGTTTAAAATTTTATTTTTTAAAAAACGAAAATTTCCTCATTTAGTTTAGAAACTAAACAAATATTACTTGTTATAATAAATTCCCATTTTACCATTGAATTGGAATTTTCTTGTTTAAATATGAGTTATACAAAGGTTACGCAAAGTAATTAGACAAATTAACCATATTCCCAGCTTATAAAATTCGAAACCAATAAATTGTATAAATTAAGTATTATTCCTTTTAGAACGTTGGATTTTACTTGTGATAGAATAGACTAAAATAATCTGAAAACTACCTAAATGAGCTAGAAGTGTTGTCAATTAATTATTCCTATTTTTAATTTCCTGTAACTATCCTCCTGATTGACTGTCTTGTAATGGTATTTTTAAAGGAATTGCTTTTCAAATGAAATAAAAGTTCTGTAAAGGAATGTGAAACAATAAATGTATTCTGCTGGATAATCAGCTATTGTTACTGCTGCTATTGCAGTGCAGAAACTTGGTTTGAAGTTTTCTATTTCGTCTGAAGAAATCAATTATTGTGATGTTGTTCGTAATTAATGAAAGGAATTAGGTGATGAAAGAAATATTTTTGAACATTTTAAGAAGAATAGGCTTTACTTATAAATGATCCTATCTTAAAGAATTATGTAAAAAAAAGTTTTTTTTTAGAAAATAATCTATTCCATAACGTGATATAATATAATAACAGGCTTCAGTAGAAAAAAACTTTTTTTACTCATTTGATAAAGATCTTAATTAAATGTTTCGTAAAATAATACTTAATTATTGCATAGGAATTTCTTAAAAAATTTTTTTAGAAATGAAAGTTAATTAGCAACATATAAAAACTCAAACAATAGAGTAAACACTGACAAATCATACTTTGGGTATTATAACTATAGTTTGTAATTGTTTTATGATTATTTAAGTTATTTGTACTAATAATAGTTGAAATATTTATTAATTATTAGCGATAACCATAGCGAAACTAATACAACTTAGAATTCAATATTTTTTTACTAGCAAGAACTTGATGCCATGTGAATTTGGCTACAGGAGGGGCCATAATACTGTCGATAAAATTCTTTTTTTCTTCCAGAACATTTCGCTCTGTTAGATTTAACAATTGATGCTCTCTCAGATCTTACGAAAGCGTCTGACAGAGCATGGAAGCACAAGTTGTTAATTAAGCTACATGGCACTTCCAATATTCGTGGTAATACCCTGGCGTGAATTTCAGACTTCCCAGATCACAGATATATCAAAGTAAAGCTTAATAAGAACTTTTGGATCAATTGAGCAAGGACAGGGAGTCCTCAGTCCTACGCTCTTATCTTTATATTTAGAAGACATAGAGAAAACGTCTCCTACTGAGGAGAATGGGGGCCTGCTTGCTGATGAAATCATTCAATGGATTTCTGGAAATGATTTGATTAAAATGGAGGGGAATCTATCAAAAATATTTGTGCTTTTTCAGACTTTGCTTTGGACTTTCAGACTATGCTTCGGAGTTCAAACTTTGCTTCAATCCTGTCAAGTACATTGTCACTTTCTTTACCACCAATAAAATATTGTACAACAATCAGTCAAAATTAAAGATGGATAGCAAAAACCTAGCTTATGAAAAACACCTAAAACATCTCGGATATATTTCAGATCCTGAATGGACAAGCCACAAGCACTAAGAACATATTTTCTCAAAGCGTAGAAAACGTTTAAATATACTTAAATATATTGTGGGAAAAGACTGGGGAGCCGATGCTGTCCTTTTAAGAGATATCTATATGGCACTCATAAGGCACATCGTGGAGTATGGTTTTAATGTGTACTGTGCAGTTAAAGTTTCAGTATCCTGTGTCCAGTTATGGTTTCAGCACTGTACTTTGGCAGAAAGCATTAGGAAGTATGATTTCCAAAATATTTCATTTGTCAATAAAATTACGATAAACTCTGCTTTTCCCTGCCAAGAAACAATTTGAACTTGTATTATTACCACATATATTTCAGTTAAAATTTGAGCATTTCAGCTAGAGGGTCAATTGTTAAAATTTCAATTTATGATAAATTTTCTCTGGTGATAATATGATGGTAATCTGCAGCATTCCAAAAATAAATAAAAGTTGTGATTTCATTCAGCTCTGATTTTCATTTTCATTTTATTGCACTAGCTACTTAAAAATTAATTGAACATTGTTCTCATCACTGCAATGTTATTGGCTATGATATCTTAGGTGAAATAATATTTTAGAGGAAAATATTCTCTTGTGTAGATCAGGAAACGATTTGTAGAAATTTAAGTGATTAAGCTAGGTGAAACATAATAAGAATTCGGATTGCAGGATAAACCCTCTACTTATATGAAACTGAGTAAATGAAACGTAAAGATAGAAAGTAGTTTATCTTACGAATAGTATTATTGCGCAGAATAATAATTAATGAATAGAAAATACTATAGCAAATTGAAATACATTTTAAGTATAAAAATTGAACAAAAAGCCATTTTAGAAAATAAGAAATATTTGTAATTAGAGTCGCAACATTTATACATCCTATTTGAAACATATTATCAATGAATAATATATGCAATTCTCCCAAATTTAAAATTTTTATTCTTTCTTCAAAATAAAGCCTCATTTTTTGGAAAATACAAATTTTGAGACAACTTTTTTTAAGTCAGACTGTCACATACTGAATCTATTTAGAGAGAAAAAGATTTTTTTTAAAAGAAATAAATTTTTAAACATGCATCTTCAGTCATGCAATACTTTCTGACATTAGAATATTTTCAACGCTACGAGTATTTTTTTATATTTTATTTATACGAAGTGGAAAGAACTAAAACTCTGAAGGTTTGGGATCTATCTTGAAAATTAAATTTGTTGGCTCAATTCCGCGCATCAATAAATTCATTTGTTTAAAAGTGACGCCAAAGTGAACATGCCCTCTTATTGCCTTTTACTAAAGCTCTTTAGAAAATAATGGAACACTTTGAATTCTAAACGTGACTTTTAATAAATTCAAGCATTTACTAAAGTTTCGTGAAAACAATCTTGATGCAATATGTTTGTCGAGTTATTTTGAAACTTTATGCCTTCACGTTTGCTTAGCAGTATGTGTTTAATTCTTAAATGACATTAAAATGATTAATTTTCTTATGATACATCTATACAACACGCAGTTAAAGTAAATACAACTGTAACTGCTATAGGTACACACAAATCCCGCTGTTATCTATATGCGCAGTTGTTTTATGGGGATCAAAAATTACAGATATTTCTCTACCAAGTTGGCAACACTTGAATGATACGCAAATAATTTAAATCAATTTCTACTTTTAAAAACTAGTAGGAAAGCATTGTTTTAACTGGTAATTTGCACGCCACATGGAAAGTAAATTTTTATTTCCCCCCCGAAATACATTTATCGCGAATTTTTTTTCAATAAAATATTTTCGAAATAAAAAACGAAAGGATTAAAATATGATGGCAATGCTTTATTCTGTAAACAATAACATCACCAACATATTCCAACCACCATTCTGTAAACATATTGTAAGAGATGGATGCTCAAATGTCATTTTCACGTTTTTGACGAAACCCCTATTTCCCGGTATCTGCACGAAGCGAATATTTCGTCAAAATGATCAAATAACTATTGTCTCTTTTCTGAGGAAACGAATTTCATCAAAATTTTAAAAAAATATTTCATCATTTTATTTTTTACAAAGAAAAAAAAACCTTGCCGTGTCTAAAGTATTTTATTTCTCTAATTACCATTTTATTGCGGGCACCATACACATCAATCAATGTCTTCCTAACAAAACAAAGACAAAGCCCTAACAAAACAAGAACACAGAAACACAGAAGAGAGAGATAAATTACACCCAAACCAGAAGTAAGATTCGATGCCAGGATCTTCCTGGTATCAGCCATCTCCTTAACCACCATACCTGCCAGTCGGCTTACTTCCTCAATTTATTTTCAATCGTCTAGTATTTAATCTAATTTCGTTATTTTAGTTAAAAGTCTTCCGCAATGAGCTATGAGGAAGTTTCGAGTTTAGGATGCATTTCGTGTCGTATATTTGAGAGTTCCCGTTTCGTCACTAATCAAGTGGTTTCGTGAAGAAATTTTTCTCAAAATTAATGAAATATAGTTCAAGAATAGCAGAATCGTCAAAAGTGAGAGTTTTATTTCTGTAAGTGAAAGATCTTAGATTGGTTGAGATGGTTTTGAACAAATTTGCCTGCTCCCGTGAAAATGACAGGGTGAGGTTTTGCCCTCCATATCTCGATCCCGAGAAATTTCCGTCTGGAGTGTTCAGTAGTAACACGCCAATAAGAATAAAACTAATTTATTTCTTTTGCCCGGAAAAAATTTTATTTCTCATTTTTCTCACCAGATGGCTGAACCAGGATATTTTTAAGGTAATTTCAGATAGTTAGTTTATTTTAAACTAGATGCCAGGACAAGATGTTTGGATGTCAGAAAAAAATAGGCACTTTTATAACCGTTTTCTTGAAAATTAACCGATCGTTAAGGTGTTAAGTCTCAGTTCGTGAAAATCAGATCATTCGATCAAAAGTCATTCAGAGTGCTTCGTTTATTTTATTTTACATCAAAATATAATATGCTCACTATATTGCTTCTAAATAGAAACAGTATGAGAAGTATATTATATTTCTGGAAAATATTTTTCTTTCCATTTTTGATCACATTTGCATTACGTGGAAAACAATGAGAATTAAATAATCCAAAATTTTACTTAACTTTCAAGAAATATTGATTTAACGTATTGTTTGGATGACGCAGCGAGTATTAAATATCTGTAGTAAACTATACAATTATATGTATTATAAATATTTAGAAAATATTATTTCGATTTATGCTTGTATATTTCCATAAATCATCTAAATAAGTTAACACATAACATTAGTTATAATTTTTTCGTTGACAAACTATTATAAATGTTCTTTAACTATTGTAAAATGATCTTTGATTTGTTTACTGCTGACTATTACTAATTTAACTATTTCTCAATTGAACATTTCCATGGCAAATATAAAGTCATTCTATTGCCTAACACTAACTAAAATTAATTTGTCATTTACAAATGTATATTTAAGAATTCCTTTTACGAAACAATCATCTGCGCATATTTAAGCAATTTCTATGAATTCAACCGTAACTTCTACAGACAAGTTTTCTCGTTACATTAAATAACATTCAGCTTCTAAAAATCGAAATGTTGAAAACTTTTATTTGTTTACACTGTTGCATTTCAAATTGAGACCATTTGTTCGTGTCTATTTATTATTCATTGAGTGCAAACAACACAAGAAAACATCCTTAAAAGTTCTGAAATTTAATTCAGTTTACTGTGTTTAGAATAGCTTAATTTAATTAAAATGAAACATGTTTTTTTAGATAAATTAAAATCTGCTTAGGAAAATATCTTAGTAAAAAGCTATAGGTTAAATGAAACAAATTTTGTTCTATGTTGGATATTTATGAAGGTTAAGTTCTGGAACACGAAATATTTTTCATACCATTTTGACATGCTCTGTTACCACTTTACACATACACACACACACACACACACATATATATATATATATATATATATATATACAGGGTGGTCCCGAATTCATGGTACAAACTTTAATGGTAAGTACAGGACATTGTAACAATGATTTATTGTATAGGAATGTATAGTCGCAAGTGACGCGGTGAGGCGTAAACAGAAGAAATAACGGCCGAAAGGAAAAACAAAGATTTTATTGAAAGCGTTGTTGACAAGTGTCATGTTTACAGTAAGTGTTCAAAATTGCGTCCACCAGAAGCGATACATGCTTGACAGCGTCGGTGGAGCCATTGGCGTACACGTTCAAAGATGCATGGTATTTCACGCACACCTGCAGCAGCTACAGATATGCGAGCGACGAGATCCTCATCTGAGTCAACTGGAGTCTCAAAAACAAGATGCTTTAGATGTCCCCATAAAAAGTAATCGAGGCTCGATAAATCGGGAGATCGGGGTGGCCAAGGGATTGGTCCACCACGCCCAATCCATCGAGCACCAAACGTGGCATTCAGGTAATTCCGTACATCAATGCTGAAGTGTGCTGGCGCCCCATCGTGCTGAAACCACATGCGGTTACGAATGGCGATCGGAACATCATGCAGCAGTTGTGGTAACACTTCTTTCAGAAAAATAAGATAGCTTCCGCCACTGAGTCGCGTGGGTAGTAAGTATGGGCCAATCAAAAAGTCGTTCACAATACCAGCCCACACATTAATACAGAAACGTTGTTGAAACGCATGTGGACGCGTTGCATGTGGATTATCGGTTGCCCACACATGG
>NC_092210.1:45658404-45861631 GCF_043381705.1 Parasteatoda tepidariorum | reverse complement strand
TCTTTTAAAAGTTGTTATTTACTTTTGGAGGACAGACAGGAAATCATTATTTGGAATGAGGGAAAACTTTTATATATATATATATAAGTATTCTATTTTTTTAGTTTGCATTAACAGGGTAAAATTTTGAAATTGTGTAAATGTTTGTAAATTTTTTAAGTTTCTTGAAAGAAAAAAATATTCTTATTGAAAATTTTAGAATAAAAATGACTATTTCAAAAGAAAGGACTACTTTAAAATAAAAAAGAATGACTATCACAAAACTATCATTAAGCACGAGTATTTGAGATAAATTTATTGAAGTTCTTATAAAATCCAAGAACAATTTTCACTAATTATAAAATAAACAATTATTTTTATCCATTTTTGAGCACAATTTCTTAAAATTAATTTAAATATTATAAATGAGAAACAAAACTTATTTAATTCTTGTTCTTATTACGCTGGCGTAAAATAATATTGAATAATACCGAACGTGAATAATTTAAATAGATATAAAGAGGATTTACAACTCGCTTGACTAGAGGATTTATTATTAATTTTCCAGATTTTTAAATATTTTCTTAATATTTTTGAAGTAATGCATATTTTTGAAAATTTTATTGATATTAGAAATGTTTGAAAACATTTTATTTATTTCTATGATAAAAATAGAGAATAGTTTGAATTTTTGAGTTAAAAACAAAAATTTTTCATCTCATGTGTCGTCACAAAAATTATTTTCTTGTATTTGAGGACAATTAAATGTAGAAAAATAAATTTGATAAAATACAGTGTAGATATAGAACTAGTTATATTAAGTAACTATACGAATCCGAATCTACTTTTTTACATAGCAGCACGTACACCATACGTGCCAATGTATCATGATACGTGTAGACGCAGCACTGTAAAACTGTAGCCTGAAATGTTTGGGGGAATTCTCCTTTTATCAAATAGAATGCTTCTTTATAGATGGAAAAGGGAGAATTATCCACAATAGCTAGTAATTTTTAGTTCACTCATAGAGAAATATCAGCAACAAAAATCGTAGGGTCAGTGGAAAACAAAAAAACTCAGTTATTTTGCCGGGCAATAGTGAGCTGAACAAGTTTCTTTAATTTTGAGAAATCTGCTTGGCTATACGATTTTCAAATGAATATAACGTTTTGAAGTTTAAACTATTTAGCCGACCGGCCTGTGTAGGGGGCAAGGAACTGTCCTTGCATCAGAAAGGCTCTGGGTTCGAATCCCGGTCAAGGCATGGATGTTTCTTTCTCTCTATCTGTGCTCTACGTCCTTTCTCCTTTGTGTGTGAATGTGTGAATGTGACCCGCCCTATAAACGGGTTGTGGTAGCGTGACGTGGGCGACGCTGCTCCATCGCCGTGGCTTGGCCACGGGTGCCCACTGGGTGATGAAAAGAGAGTTAGCAGTTCTGACACTTTCTGTGGCCAATGGACAATAGTTCCAAGTTCCCGCCATTAAAAAAAAAGTTTAAACTATTTTGTAACCAGTTGGATTATCGATTTTCTGTTAACGACCAAGTGAGTGCCTTATTTTTGAAAATTTGATGATAATGAAAATCAAAAATTAGCATAAAAATTAATTAAATATCTTTTTATGTTAAGAAAAGGTTCTAGTCACCATCACCTTTATTTCAGGAACTTTCGTCAAGAATGCTTTTAACTATTTGCTGCTAAAACAATATGAAATCTTGCAAGTTTCCGGCGAGTTTTTTGAGGATCATTCTGAGGTTAATTTTTTTGTGCAGTCATTAGTTTTTGGGTTATTCTAAATCATAGTAAAATATTTATATTTATTTTAAATCCCGTAATTCAGTTTAGCAAATACTACTAGCAGAGAAATTTCCTCCTTTCTATATGCAAGGAATCATTTCTCCATTTTTAATATTTAAGATATGAATTTCATGATAAATATATGTAATTCTAAAGTCTATTTTTCTCCAGGTTGAATTTCAGAGTTTAAACATATTTTTAACTGAGTAAAGAGTAAAAGCACAACTCAACCTTTAAAATGCTTCGCTTTGAATTTTCATTTTATTTTCGATTTGAACTTGAATTTTTATTCTAAACATATGCAGATTTCAGTAACACTTTTTTCTTGATGGCAATTAATATTTTTACTCTGGCATTAAAATTAATTAATGCCAGAAGAAAATTAAGAGAATGAATAAGTAGAAATGAAAAAAGAAATAACTCTCATTCGGTTTAAATTAAAATTTTTGATATCGAAACATATTTATGTAATTTAAATTTGTTTCTGAATTTTTTAAACATATTTTTATGAATTTAATTTTAGGATTGATAAAGAACAAGCAAAGCTTGCTAAGATCGCAAAATAATTTAAAAAGAATCCATGCAGTTCCGAGGATTGGCGAATCATATCATACCCCCTGGATCATACCCACTAATACAAATATAATGAAACAATAGTTTGTATAAGATTTTTTATGTCAAAATTGAGGATTTTTATCAAAACGCTTAATTTCGTTTATAGAAAATCATTATCACGGAAATAAAAGTTTCTTCAATTGATTATCCATCTGATTATGAACAATCCTTCACATTTTATTTAAATTTCCAATTTAGTTTTGACTGATTAAGTTTGTGAAGTTATATTTTCTGAAAATCGAATATCAATCCACTCCAATATCTAGCTGCTTGCGTTATCTGTAATCTGTCCCATAGTGGGCCGATTACACGTTAAAAGAGTGAGAGTCTTGACTAAAACAGTGTTAGAAATTCAGAAGGTTGGCAAGCGATAAGAGGTAGAGGGGTCACAGTGATCGAAACTCCACTAGTAAATCTGGCTGAGACATATTTATATGCTCAGCTTCAAGTATATTTTTTAAAAATTGTCACAATAAGTGTTACTGGAGCCGCGGTGGCTCAGGTAGTAGAACATTACCCTCTCAATGCCATGACCTAGGTCTCAATTCCAGGACCGACTGGAGACAGAACTCTGATCCCGGCTCGCACCAACCACAGTGCTGAAGCAAAATATCCTCAGTATTAGACGGATCATGGGATAGAATTCTCTTGTATCCGGGCTAACCGTGGGAGGTTTTCAAAAATGTTCTCTCCTTGTAACATATGTTTCAAAATTTTTCTCTCCATGCTGACTAATTCCATCGAAAAATCGTCCACGAAGGCTAGTTTCTCAAAATGCTTGATTCAGAAATTTCCGTGTGTTCTAGGTTGGGTTCAAAATTTCAAGACTACGGAATAGAACATTGATAGTCGTAAACTAAGAATTGTGGTGGCTGTACAATGTTGGTTATAAAATAAAATCCCAACTCGTCAAGGAAATCTGTCTGAAACATACTTATATGTATATATATTCAGGAATATTTTCTAAAAATTATCACGATAAGAGTTTCTTGAGCCACAGTGTCTCAGGGGGCAGAGATGTTCTCCTCCCAATAATGTGCCCCAGGTTCGAATCCCATCTGTGGCTGGTTGGTACAAACTTTGCTACCGGCTCGCACCAAGCGAAGTTCTGACGTAAAATATCCTCAGTGGGAGACGGATCATGGGTTCGAATCTCATTGCTATCGAGCAAATCATGGGAGGTTTTCGTGTAAAACAAATGCAGGTTAGTTCTATCAAAAAGTCATCCACGAATGCTTGTTTGTCCCAATGTGTGATCCAGGAATTCCTTTGTCTTCTGGGTTGTGTTCAAAATTATAAGGCAGCGAAGTTGAATATTGATAGTCGAAAACTATGAATTGTGTTGACTGTTACACGCCAGTTATAAAATAAAATAAAATAAGAGTTTCATGTATGACTGATTAATACTTTAAGGTTTGAGTTCAAAATTCTAGAATTCAAAATGACTGATCCAATATCCAATATTTGCGTTAAAGTGCTAAAAATTGAATGTGTCTAACTAATCATAAATATTAATTCAAAAAATTATATTTTGTTGCTATTGGGTATATTTTAAAGTTGATATTTAACTGCAATACATATATTATCTGAAATTTATTATGGCATTTTGGCGCGTAAACAATGAATAAAAAAACTGAACAAAACCGCCCGCATAACATAAGCGCTTGCGCATTACAATTAACACTTCGGAAGTAACAAGTGCTCGAAGTGAAAACTGAATGCCTTTTTCCAGATACTGGAAATTTTTATCCATTTTATATGGATAATACTGACAATAAAATTTAGAATATAATTATATATTATACATATAATATAATTATATATTATACATATAATATAATTATTTATTATATATATAATATAATTATATATTATATTTTTCGGAATATAATAAGTTAATGAATTATGTTATAATTTTTTTTCATACTTTTATAAATATTCACGGATAAGTAGTACTTAACAGTATTATAATTTTTGGTAAATTTGGGCAGCATTTCTTAAGTTCAAACTATTGTGTGGTTGTTAGTATGTAATACAATAAACTATAAAATATGCAATGCTATAAAAATTAAGTTTTTAAATGCGATTATGGAGTAAAAAGTGGGTGAAGCGAGTTTAGATCAAGAATCTGTTTGAGTGAAACTGCGTAATCAATTTCGAGGATTAGTGAGCGTTAGCGAGAAAGGATGGGATTCCCTAGTATTATACTAAAATATTTTAATCATACGAGTTTTAATGCTGCACTACAGTATCATCCTCAGGGTTACGTAGAATCATTTTCTATAATTTTAAGAAAGTAAAACAAACTGTGGTCCATAATAAAGTAATGAGGAGTGATATGGCTTGCTTGTTGGAAGAACCTTGCCTTATTCTTGCAGTAATAACATTTCATGCAATGTGAGTTTTAAATCGTTAAATTTCGTTTTCTGAAAAAAATTGTATGGTTAAAACTACCAGAATAGGGTAAAATTAACCACGTTTTTCACTCTATGGGTATGCCAAAAACTCGGTAATTTTTACTGAAGTGCATTAGTAATGAATTTGGTAAAATTAACAATAAAAAACATTTTTCTAATGCTTGATAAAATTTGGTAATCTTATGATGATATCTAAGAGAGTAGAATAAAAACCATTTATTTGATTAAACCATTATTTACTTTTCAGTTTCGTAAATTTTATTAAGTGTGCAATGAAAAGATCTATAATTTCGAAAACTGGAATTTTCAGTAAACCGTTACCACAAGAACGAAAAAAAAGTACCAAATGAATGGCTTAAATACCGTATGTAGTGGTTTTATTAACGAGAATTATGTTTGTTTCCTTTAATAGAAATGTAATTACTATACATTACCGTAAATTTACCAGAAAATTTTTTCTCTGGGTAATTAAAATTTTAGGAGGCAGTTTTTTATAATAGCTTTAATCCGAAAAAAATAATATGTATTCAATACGAATTTACTCAAAATAATAAGACAGTTCAAACATACTAATTGCATACGTAAAATGTTAAACGTTGCAGGATAAAAGGTCAGTGTTTGTATGAATACGGGATAACATCAAAAAAATTACTGTTATCCTAGAATCTGTTAATATTTGACATAAAATATGAAAAGAATCATTATTTACTATATTATATAAATTAATATTTAACAATTTGTCTTTTTCACTTTTATGTAAAATATCTTGTAATTACATTAGCAGATTTAAACTATACAAGCTGGCAGTAATCCAATATAATATCAAAAATAAATTAAAAACACTCATGATACGTGGAAAATGATTATTTGGCCTGATATAGGATACAAAATAAATATTTTGCAGTTTTTTCTTTTAAAAGTGAATACTTCAAACAAAATTGATACTGCTTTTTACTAAAATGATTTTATAATTGAAATTATTTAATGCTGGATATTATCCAGCGATCAAGAATATTTAAACTAGATTGAATTAATCAAATTGAATTTGATTGCTATAACACATATCATAGAATATCGCATATTATTTTAATCTGCGTTATGCAAACTCAGATTAAGTTCTCAATAACGACAAATAGTAAGTAATAACGGCAAATGTTAATATGGTACAATGAAATAATCCGTGAGCACCCCCTGTAAGCTAGTACATTATCAGTAAACACATTTGATATGATTAATCCTGACTTAGAGTATATCCAGAGTTACTTGATAAGCACAAGTAATGTATTCAGAGTACAGATGGAGTCATGTAATCGGCACAAGACGGATACATAGGACTTAATATAGATCTATATAGAAGATAGTTAGAGAAGAGTACATAGGAAATAGATAAATGGAAAACGTAGCTCAAATTTTTGCTTATTATCTATATTTTTTCTTTTGAACAGTTTAAATATGATAAACTGTTGACTAAATGAAATATTATTTATAATTTAATTTTATTAAAATTCATGAAGAAACTATAAATAAGTTTCAGCAGAAATTTGAAGGTTTTTCTCTGAATTTTCTTAAGTTATTATATTTGATTAAATCAATCTTAATATCTTTTATAAACTTTTGTTTACTTTCGATAATGTTTTTCATGCATTTATTTTCTCTACAAATTATATTCTTTGAATAGCACGTATACAATCATTTATCAAAAGAAATTCAATGCAAAGTTTGAGTAATAACAAACAATAGCTTTGCAAAATATTGCTTGGAAATATTATATTGCAAAGTTTTTTTCTTTCATAAGAATGATTTTTACCGTGCCACTTAAAAAATTAAATATTTTATGTAAACGCACGAGTACAGTTTCATGAAGTACTTGAGTTTTTAATTATGTCAATATTTGCGTGTCGCTAAAGTTATAATTCATTCAAAGTATCTTTACCTTATTAGAAGATTGTTTTGGTTCTTATAAAGAAGAGTTAAATAATTTTTTATACACTTTTTTAAAAAAAAAAATTGTGATTAAAGGCATCTAAAATAAAGCAGAATATATTCATCAAGCTCACTATAACAACATGCACATTTATAAAATTCAGCATTTAATATTTATATTAATATCATAAATCGAACCTCTATTATATTTCTAATTTTGAGAAAATAATACTATAAAGAAAAAAGCTTAAGAAAATTCCTCTTGCAACAAGAAAAAAAAGCAATATATTTGAAAAACTAATTTTTAAAAAGTTACAACTATTTTCAAATTATTGTATTTTAAAAAGTGCATCCGAGCATAATAAATGCATATTTAAATATAATAATAAATGTATTTGAGAAAATAGTAAAGTAAATTAAATGCTTTTACGATTTTAAAAAAAATATATCGTTTTTAAGAAAAAATAACTTTTAAAATATTATGCAATTACATAAATATAACTGTGCTTTCTATAAACATAAATAATAATATTAAAATAAGAAAACTAATTCGAAATTGTTTGAACGAAAAAGTATATTTTATTTAAACTCGACTTATGATTTAGAATTCCTCTGAAATAAGGAATTTTAATAGTTTGCCATAGTTAAGAAATAGTCCAAACGAACATTTAATAGTTTTCTCTATCTACTAAGTACTTTCTTTTCGAATCGAATTTATTATAAAGCCAGAGCCATAAATCTCTAAATGTGGAGTAGAGTAATATGACGCTTACTTTTATAATCAGCAAACAAAGTATATTACGGTTCTCACTTTACCTCATAAAATATTTCCCTATAAAATCTATTTTTCAGCATTTCTGAAAATCAAGTTATATTTTTGTTTTTAAAAATAAGGATGAAGGAAAAAAATTTGGTTTCTGATAATAAGAGGAGATAAGGCTTTTTTTCTCTCGTTAATGATTAAGTAGTATGGGTAAATTTTTTATTTAACTGATAAGAAGTTTTATCTCTTAATAATAATTTAAGATTAAAAATGTAATTTCAAAGGTGGAAAGTATATAATTAGACAATCATTAAACGGTCTCAGAGATAATATCACAGAATTTTTTCTGAGGATTGCCTCAGTTTATAGATTAAATTTCGGATCATACAAATAAATAGCATTCTTCATAGTTAATAATAAGTTATTTATTTCTTTAACTACCTCATTAAAGTTTGTATTTTAAAATTTTAATTAGAGACAATAGTACATTATTTAAACTTTTTAATGGTAAATCAAAGAATAATAAATATTGATTTTGAGAAAAAATTAAAAATGCAATTTTTTAAAATTTTGATTTTCTTATATTTTATCTAAAATATACTTACGAATCCATGTCTAGTATTTATTATGAAAAAATACCAGTAAAGATTATTTGTCTAAAATAAAGCTTTTATTTCTTTAATTTTAGTTTTCGTGCTTTATTGAATGATATTGCAATTATCATCTGATAATATTGCACTTTTAAGTGACTATCTGGATATCAATTCACCTAATACCTTAAATATACTTTTTTAAAAAACCTCAATTATGTATTTATATATCATTGCAGTCTTTGAAAACGCATTGATAATGACATTTTCAATATTAAACCAATTTAAAGTTTTACAATAACAAATGAAAGCTAGTTCAGTATTTTTTCTCGTGCAAAGGATCTCAATAAATTATTCAACAAATTAAAATTCATTAAGACTATTGTACCTCGGGACAAAGACGACTCCTAAAAACTTAATAGCAAAATTAGCATTAATTTAAGCAATTTCGCCTTTTAAAAGTCGAAGAGATTGGGGCAAAAGTCAACAACTGAAACATTACATTAATTAAAAATAGTAAAAAGTAAAAGGTCTTGTAATACAATGTAAGTACTTGCACTCTAAAACTTTAGCAGAACCATTGAAATGAACTTTCAATGCCAAATTAATCAAATTAAAACACTGTTATAATTTCCATTCTAAAATTATGGTAAAATAACAGGTATAAGTTTCTCCTTCCAATCAACCGTAATGTTTACTGAGAAGAAATTTTTTTACTTTTAAGGTTTTAAAAACGTTTATAACTAGTATGGTTAAAAAACAGTGAATACGAAACTATAGGAATTTTTTTAACCATTTATAACTAGCATGGTTTCAAAACAGAGATAAAGAAATTTAATTGGACATTCTAGCTAGGTTTTCCGTTAGGTAATGGGCTTTGGGTTATCAAGCGGAAATATTGCGGTGCCAACGCTGGGACTGAAACTCCCATTCAGTCGGCAATAATATGTACCCAGCTGCATGGAATTAAGTGGAATTCCATGCAAAATGAACTGCATGGAATTAGGTTGGCCTAGTTGATGTGATAAAATTCTGGTTGTTTAACCCTAATAAGTGAATGCAGTTAATAAACAATTTATTACTAAACAGTTTGAATACCATCTTATTTATAATTTTTTGATTGTTTTGTTTGAATATACTAAAATAGAAATTAAACATTGTTATTTAACAATTTTTCCAAGAAATTTCTAACAGTGTAGGTGTGCAAACGCAGTAATATCTGAATGTTTAAATGTGGTCACAGCTGCAACCCAAGAGGGGGGATTTCCCAGCTTCCATTTCTCAATTCAACTGTGTTTAATGACCTGTTCATTGTCACCTGTTTGGCATTTTTTTAAATAAGAAAAGAAGCTTGATTTTTGATCTTGTATAGTTCAGGTAACAAATTTGAAAAGAAATAAAAGCTTGAATTACAAATGCGAACAACTACAGAAAAGAGGAGTAATCTTAAAAAAAAAAAGTCTTTAAAAGTTGCTTTATTGTAAATTAGCTTCCGGACCACTACCAAATCCACAAAGCTCACGCTATGGTTTTTTTCCCGGCAGATCGTTGGCCATACAGTGCAAGATTGCTTAAAATTTCGCTCTATTTCTAATATAGCAGAATGTAGAGGTAAGTCTCTACAGCCTATTGAAGAAAAACGTTTCATTTTCAAAGCTCATTAATTTTGTTCAAACCTAGTTGTGGTTGTAATTTTAGGTACCTCAGGACATGTGCTAAGGTACGGAATAGGCATTTTTAATAATCTTGATATATTTTCTGTTACATTCTTGTAAATATGGGAAATTTCATATTTGATAAAAATATTTTATTTTAATTTATTAGAATACTTTTATTATTTATTCCAATTTACATGTTAAAAATTGGAAACTTAAACTATGGCATCCCAATTTGATGCATATATTTTGGTGGAAAAGATATTTTCTTTTCTTGCTTTTCAAAAAGAGCTAACTTCCGACTATCGTAATTTTAAAAAAAAATCATTCAAGTAATTTTTAATAAACTTTCTTATTAAAAAATCATTTATAAAATTTTCAATTTTTGTTTTATGAATTTTGCATTATGAATTATTTGTTTTATGAATTTTACATTATGAATTATTTGTTTTATGAATTAACATTTGTTAAAAATATTTAAGCGCACAGACATAATTACAAAAGATTTTTAGAAGAATATACTAATTAATTTCAAACACCACTTACGGGACACAACAGTGAAATTCCTCTGAATATTACGATTATTATTGCAATAAATACTATACTAGGAATACTATGAGTCTCTCAAATTCATGTTTGCAAATTCAATGTAGAAGTCTACATCGAATATGAAAACATTCCATGAAGACTTGAGTCAATAATGTTTGCATGTATCAAGTTTAAACAGAAAGCTTTGAATTTTTGTGTTACACATTTGCAATGTGTATCTTTTTACCTTCGTTTCTTAAAATAACATGCAATGTTTTTGAGTTAAAATTCATTCAAATATGTGATTGCTGATTGTAGCATGAGGTATGTCCCAAGCAACAGCAATAGAGTTTTCGCTGAGACAGTTTACATTGCGAAATAATTAAATTTTAAGCATAATAGATTATATTTAATGGCTGAGAAAAGCACTTTTATTTTTGAAAAATGCATTATAAAAGAAAATGTTTGAGCACTTAAATATTGCAATTAGATTGTAAATCTGATTATAATTTTTGACGAAAAAAATCTACGATGAAAAGATGATCCAATGAAGATCTACGATCACGCCAAATGAAAAAAAAACTCTCGTCTATAAATATTTACATCCGTAATCAATGCTATGACAATCACTAAATATGCTAAATAAAATTTTTGATCAAGAACAATAAAACGAAAGAATCATTACTAATCTAACGATGACATAATCTAAGAAAGTAGAACTCAACACCTATACCTACTTGATAATTATCACGGTACCATTTAATAAAGATACACTGAAAAAAAATTACACCTCTTGATAATGACAGTCACACCTCGAGACGAATTTTAAGTAAGAAAGCTCAAAAACACGTTCTTCCTGAAGTTCTAACTATAGAAAGAAAGTAAAACATAGACGTATTAAACATCGAGCAATTATTATCATTATCGTTAAAATCAAAAACAATTTATTATATCAGACACTGAAAAGAAATACGGAAAAAAGCATTTGTTAAACATTTATTTGAAGGGGAAGAAAGAGAGTTAGAAAAAATATTTTACTTACAGCAAAATATTATACGTCTAAATTAGCATTCATTATTTACGCATTATTAAATGCTTTCATTGTATACTCATTTGTATGTAGAAATGATTCACACGTTGCGAAGGTGCTTTCTTCTTATTCCTTTTAGCAAAATATTTTCATTCAATAATAAAAAAAAGCTTCTATCCCACTAAAAGCAGAATAATAAGAAGAAAAAAAATGCCAGCAATTTATTCAGCAGCTTGAGATATTCTCCCAACTCAAACAAAATTAAAGCACTCCTTGATGCCCCTAGTTCAGCAAAAAACATCCATTTTAGGAGAATTCGTTGTGACTAGAAAATAGAAGAGTTAAAATCCTTCGCCCTAAACATTTTCTTTTCATCTACTCAATGGAATAGAAAATTTATTTCCATATGTTGCTTTCACAGCTCATCATAGACGATTCACTATCTGAAACTATTTTAAACTCAGAGTATAGAAGGGGGGGGGGGTGAAACAGACGTCCAACATTCAAAATGGAAGAATTGTAGATATGCCAAAGAAAACGTCTTATTAAAGTGGTATTATATGGTGATGCATATGAAAAAATATTTGAACATGAATGGAAATGTATTCTTTTCTTTAACGCAAGAAATCAACAGAATTGGTTTGTTGTGAATCGGCAATTCTATGGCAAACCCCAAAAAATATATTAAGGATTGTTTAAATGAGGAAATGTCTTTAATTGCATAAAAAGTATGAAAAATGGTACTATTTTGTAAAATCGACGCTATGTCTTTTTTTATTTCAGAGTTTTTTTATGACTGGATGGAATTTTTATGTAAACATATACAATTCTAACTCCAAAGCAACATAAGTGTTTTTGAAATTGGATAAAAAAAAAAGGACATTAAGATTCATATAATAATTCACTGTATTGTAGCTGCAAATTATGACATTTCACTTCAAGATCTCACAGCAATTTCAGAAGCGTTTCAAATAGTTGCAATTGCTACGCGTATTACTAGAATAAAAAGTTCGAAATGAATCATAAAATTGAATCCTTGATTCATAATATCATGCAAATTTATTACAACTACAATGAAGCTTTAAATTGGTCCAAATGACGTTCAGGTGTTCCCACAGTATCTGTAATAGAGTTTAAGGTAATTCATTTTGCACAATTGTATGTTCAACAATTAGTCGTATTACGATTGTAAAAAATATACACAATGTAGCTTTTCGACCTGCGCCAAAATGTTTAATGTTATGAAAAATTGTGCTGCCATCTATTTATTAAATATTTAATTAAACTCTTACGTAACCCAGACAAAACGGAGAAATGCACTATAACCAATGAATATCTCTGTTATACTAGGTTATGTTGGCAAAATGAGATACAGCAAATGAAATTTAATATTTTTAACATTAGATTGCCCAAGGAAGTCATTTTGACTGCTTTTAAATTTCAATCAGGAAAACAATAATGCATATAATGACACAATTTCTTAGAATTTTGTGACTTTTTGTACAAAATATAATTTTTTTATTGTTAATATTTACTAATAACTTGTTATATAACTGTAAATAATACAAAAAATAATAAAAATTAATTTTAAGCAAATTTCTGTACACATTAGTTATTCTTTTACAATCCTGTCATTTTGACTGCTTTCGGGCAATATAAGTATATACTAAGTTTCAGTCTTTCTTGTGCTAACAGTTTAAAAACTATTAAAAACGGAGAGAAATTGACTCAAAATTTATAGAACTGTACCAGATTTCGTTTTTCGTTCCTTTTATACTAAATGAAAAAAACATGTTTATTTTAAAATTCTTTAATAATTTTCGTGCATTTTCTACCAGAGTCCCTATTCACAAAAAAACCAATTCTGTTCTTTTCTTACGTCAAAGAAAAGAATACATTTTCATTCAAGTTTTAATATTTTTCTTCGTGTGCATCTCTATGTAATATCACTTTAATACTGCGTTTCTTTTTGTAACAACAATTCATACATTTTGAATGTTGAATGTCTGTTTAACCCCGTCTCCTTATATTCTCTGAGTTTAGAATAGTTTCAGATTGTGAATCGTCTATGATGAGCTGTGAAAGCTACATATGGAAATCAATTTTCTATTCCATTGAGTAGATGAAAAGAAAATGTATGGGGTGAAGGATTTTAACTTTTGTATTTTTCAGTTGCAACGAATTCTCTTAAAAGAGATTTTTTTTTGGCGGAATTCGTGGCAGAAAAGTGTGTTTTAATTTTGTTTGAGTTGAAAGGACATCTGAAGGTACCGAATAAATAGATGGTGATTTTTTTGCTATTTTACTTTCAAAGATATAGAAGCGTTTTTCACAATATAATGAAAATATTTTGTTCAAGGAATAAAGGGAGCACCTTTGCAATGTGGGATTTCAGTCTACATGTGAATGAGTATGCAATGAAAACATTTAATAATACATAAATAAAAAATGCTACTTTAGACGCGTAAATCCTTCGTTAGCATTAATACTTTTTGTTTATTGTCCGTTTCGTCTCAAGATTGTTTTGTTGTTCTAAGCTTATAAGGCTCTGCTGGTACGAGTCCAAATCCCTTTTTCAATGAGTAGTAATTGCAAGTAATTAACTTTGATAAAAAATCTCACTAACTCAACAGAGTATATTGCGCATTTAAGGAAACGGAACACCTTAATAGTTTTTTATATGAATTTTCTTGTACTATCATGCAATGGTATTGGTTTGGGGTCTTGACATTAATCAAGTTAATGAATTAAAGCAGAATTTATTTAGAGTTAAATCGTTAATAAAGATGTATTTTATCTGAATAAATAGATCTTTTATCATTGGATTCAGATTTTTGACCTCCAACATAAAAGGAGATAGCCTCAATCTCGACAGATAGTTTAGTTAGAGGAGCGGTCATTTTAAAGTTTTGATCCCTTAATGTTAATATAACATTTCAAATCTATCGGATCTTTCAGAATGATATCCTCAATATTTTGGTGGTAGAAGATTCAAATCCATTAGGTAAAGAAGTGCTTATTTTGAGAAATGCGTTTTTATTTCTTATTTCGCTGCTTATCATTTTTTCAACACAAATTGATACGCATTTTTAAAGTTGGACACTCAAATCATGTAGACCATTAAATACAAGAAAATCTGATAATTTGATGGAAATATATTAAGCTAGTCTATTTATTTTAATTTTTTGCACCATACATTGCATAAACGTGCAGCAGCTGGACATATATTAAGAAAAAAGTATTTTCAAAACTACCAATATATGGTACATTTTACAGTGTTTCTAGTTCTACGAGAATACTAAAACAATAGGTAATTTTTAGCGAAGCTTTTGGGTAATGATTTTAATAAATTTAACAAAATATGGTTTTAGAAAAAAAGGTAATTAAATTTAGCAAATATGGCAAAATTTGCTAATTTTAACATACCTTAGAGCATGGCATGAAAATCATTTATTAGGTTAAAATTACTTTAGAGTAATTTTACCGGAATTTTCTTCTCTGTGTATCATAACTTGCACTGCCTTACAAAAAAATTTGGAAAAAGTTTGACGTTAATATAATTTTAAAATATAGTCTCCAGTATTTGACCTCTGCAATAAAATGTAGAGAGAAAATAGACCAGACAAAATTGAAAAAAGACGATAATATATTCTTCCCTATCTGTTTTCCGGCTTAATTTTATCGATTACGAAGGCAAACTGTGCGATGGGGATGTTTTAGGAGTTAGTGCATTAGTTTGTTAAACACGTCCTGAGTTTAATTCCTATTGACGACCTAGTGGTCCTTCTCTCTTTTTCTAGCATAATTTCTAACATAAAGTTCTACTGCAAACATTGAATTATCATTGCAAAGTCAGGACTTCCTGAATACCGATACTTTTAACCTTTAAATTTCAGGAATGCTTTTTACAGAGGTCTGAAAAAAAATCCCCATTAGTTTATTTTAAAAATTAAAGATCTCGTGTTATGAACATTGCAGAGTTGTGGCATGAATTTTGACTACCTTCTGAAAAGAATTTCTCCAAGTTCCGATATACTGAGTTACTTTACTGCGAACTGCTTACTAATTCTCTTTTCTCTAAATGGAAATGACTTTTCGGATTTTAACGTCTTTGTTTTAATCTCGTACTATTCTGTACTTTCTATTACATTACTATAATGCATAATTTTCGGACTCTCTATTTCAATCAATTTACTTAATTTTTGAAAATATGTATTCCGGCACTCATGTGTGCATGTCCTGTAAAGAAATGTATGCTATGACTACATGCGTCCTTAGCAAAATCTTTTAGTCAAATCAACACAAAATTAAGATCAGTTTAAATTTAATAAAATGTGGATTTTAAATGATGCTGGTTCAACATAAGCAACTCAACATTAATGTATGACATTCGGAAAGAAAGTTTAAAAAAAGCCTAATTACTTGAAAAGATACATTGCAAAAGGATTTAGCAAAATCAAAGCTACTTCTTAATTTTAGAACCACAGGTATTATAACACATAATGTGTTATGTAAAAAGTTTCTTCTCTGTACTATTATCACATATGTCTGCTGCATAGGAATGGAATCAGGCTGCAACAGCAGTTTGTTGGAAAGAGAAACCTGGATATGAATTTACAGCATTCATTCAGGTGGAAGTCACTAGGAGTAAGATATAGGTTGACACATATACACCGAAGAGCCATTACATTATGAACAACCTCCATCTATAACAATGGGCTCGCCCTGATTTTCATGGTCTCTCGCCCTGGAACAGTGTTTTCATGGGGCACATTAGGATCCATAATCCTCAGTGAACAGTACCTGGAGTCTGTGAGCTACTTGAATATATTTGCAGACTAGGTTCACCCATTCAGGGCAACAGTTGTTCCTGCGGGGAATGGTGCTTACCAACAGGATAATGCACCATGTCATAAGGGTCGAATCGTCGAGGAACATTCCAGTGACTTTGAAGTCATGTTTTGTCTCCCAAATTCACCTGACCTTAACCCAATAGAGAATTTGTTGTCCTACTTGGAAAACCAAATTCGTTCTGCCACGCTACCCCCTCGCAATGTGAGGGAATTGCAGGACAAGTTGGTGAGAGCTTGGTACCAGATACCTCAGACTACCTATCAGCACCTTGTGGAATCAATGCCACGGCGGGTGCTAGCAGTTTTGAGGGATAAAGGTGGTCCTACATGATATTAGCAGGGTGGTCATAATGCAATGGCTCTTCGGTGTAAATTGGGTGGTCGTTCATTTCCCAGTGAGACTTCTGCAACTTCTAGCATCGAAATGTCTTCAGATCTCAGCAGTTTTCGTAGTTTCAGTGACGGACCATCTGCAGTTGTTTTCCAGTGACTTCCACATTTAGCTCTTTTATCGCGACGGATAAGTAAACTCTTCTTCTAGGTATATTCGAGGTGCTCCATTATTATGTAAAGAAATATGGTTATTATTTGCAATTGAATATTATTTTTTAAAATAAAGTAAACAAGTCTTACAGGAATTTGCGTTATGCTTCAACTCTAAGCGTAGCGGTTGGGACAAAGCAGCGTCATTGCCGCCATGAAAGTGTTAAAGATATTTTGTTAAACATCGCTGCATTCAAGTTAAGAAGAACTTCTTCTGTGGCAGCCTGTAGTCAGTCAAGGGGTCGGTCATGAAGGTTGAAGACTTCCAATTTCATTACAAAAAGCACTATGATGACAATTGGATTTTTTTAGCAATATAATAAAGCTTCTAGTTCTACAGAGTGTAAGTAAGATCACTAAATTAAGAATTTTAATTTTAAAAGGTGAGTTTTAAAGCACCGTAAATTTGAGAAAAACCTGCCATAAGATATTTCACATGCATTGAACGAATTATAATTGCGAGAATTCTATTCTTTCACTTTCAAACAAAAACATTTTTATTGCTTTTATTTTCCGTTCAAAATTTTTCTTTATCATCTGTTTTATAAATTTTACACAGAAATTTTAATAAAAACATTCCGATTTATGATACGAATTCAGTACTTGAATCAGTGCTATTATACTAAGGATTGTAGAATGTTTTTTATAAAGCGCATATTTCATAATTTAAAATACAAAGTAAGTCGTTTTAAGAAAATCCAAATTATTCCTGAACTATTATACCGATTGAAAATTTACTAGAAAAAGTCAACAACTTACAAAGATAGCCTATAACTTTTACTACTGCAGGACGATACTGATTAGTTTTTAAACATTTATCAAACAGCTCTGTAAAGAACTCTTATAACTTTCGTAAATTTATCAATTAATCACTCATTACGCTTTATCATATTATTATGCTCAGATATTTCCGACAGATTGTGATAAGAAAATGACCGTTGCGACCGTAAGTAACGAAGGTCTGCGTTAAATTGCGTTATTAAACATGTATTGCAATAAGCATAACTAAATTCAGTAATTAGCGTAAAGCAAAGGGGCTGGTTATAGTGAACCAAAAATATCTAGCATATTAGAAAATACTGAAGTCTTTCTCATTAAGCCAGGCGAGATGCAAAATTTCAGTGATATTAGGGGGATCGAAAAGTAATGTCGTTTCAGCCCATTAAATAGTTGTTAGTCTTAAAAACTAATTTTTTTCGATCTATTTCGATTCATTTTCGATTCGGCATGAAAGGTTGTTTCTAACGAGTGTGAATACATTATTGATTAAAAATAAAATATTGATAACAAATGTCAAATGCACCGAAATTGACATTACTTTCCTGTCTCCCATGAGAACTTCGTCTACGATATATATACTAACAGTATAATAATCTCTTCATCACTTAGTGTTAAATATGAAGAAAAAAAGAAACTCAATTCCCTTTAATGTTCCAGTTAAAGTAAAATAATTATTTTCGTAACGTCTTCTTAAACAATTTAAGAAAATCTTAAGATTTTCATGATATTTGTGCCTCTATTGTTGAATTTAGCTTTCTGTCATTAGGAACTAAAAAAGTATAACTAATCCCAAATATTTCATGAAAATTTTGAGAAATAAATTTTAAACATTAAATCATGGGATTCAAGCTGGTATTTCATTGCTGAAAACTACAAAACACCATGATTTATTCTAGTTAATAATGTTCAGTACATAAATTAGTGGTATAAATTTCAGGCACAGGAGCCATGTGTTTAGTTATACCACACCTAAAACTAGTTTCATTTCAGCAATACAGTTAAAGACAATATAATTACAGTTTAAAATCAAAATAAAAGCCTCCAAACAGAAAATAACATGATTAAATCCCGTACTACACTGATTGAAATTCCAACTACATCGACTTTTTATATCTTATGACATTAAGATCGAAAAATAAAATTAGATAAGGTATGTTCTTAAATAAATCTATGTAACCTGATAAAAATTTAATTATTAAGAAGAATTGTAAATTTATTTAAACAAGTCGAAAAATGAGTAATCATCACAAACTAAAATTTTAAACTTTGGTCTGTCTTAATAATAAGGGATTCAAATATTTTGTGTAAGATTTAATCCTCTATTTATTAAAATAGATATATGGCCTTTCTATACACGTCTCTGGCTTAAGATGAAAGCTTAAATTATTTAAATTAGGAATTATCTTTCCCTTTATTTGACAGCTCTTTCATTTTCCATAAATATTGCTTGTACAGTGCATAAATGCCTTAAAGCATATTTCTATACATACGAATGACAAAGCGCAGATTATTGTGCTTACCTAACAAAGTTTCGGGATCAGATAAATCGGCTAATGATAAAGTGAAAAGAGCTCAAAATAACAGTTTAAATAATATCATTATTTAAACTTTTCAAGAGAAACGAATTCTTTCCTAAAAGATTTGATTTTTTACTGATTTGATTCGAAGATACTGATTTGATTTGAAGATTTGATTTGACATTAAATTAAATAGAGTCTGATAAATGTATCATCAGATTAAATAAAATGGAACAGATTAGATTAAACAAAACAGCCGGCCGTGCTGTGTTGTGCCAGGGAGCTGATTCATAACAGGAAATTCCAGGGTTTGAATCCCGCTTCGGGCATGGATGCAATTTCTTTCTTTCTCTCCTTTCTATCTGTCTTTCTTCTGCTGTTGGGGTGACGTTGATCCACCTATATGGTACACACGAAAAAGAGATCAACAATACCGATTTATAAGTATTACGATGGCATATATTTCGTTTTATGATAATATAGTTGCAAAATGTGGTAGGCATTGAAAATTAAAAAAAAAGATTAAATAATATATTTGTACAGATTGTTTACTTATGACAGTTCAATGGCTCACCGAAAATTTTGGTTTTCAAATTTATCGTTTTTATTACCACTGCTTCAGTGAAAACTACAAAGCTGAAAATAACTGAATAAATTGTTTTCATGCCCTGTTCTAAGGTATGATAAAATTACTAAATTTTATCACATATTATAAAGCCATATTTTATTGCTTGTTTTACCAAAATTATTAACAAAACGCAATGGTAAAAATTGTCGATCTTTTTGGTGTTTCCATAGAGCCAGAAACATGGTATATTTTACCATATTCTGTTAATTTTGACTTAAATGTTTTTTCTCAGAGTATTAATATGTTTTTAAATATGGTGTTCTTTAATATAATAATTATCTTTCAGAACTACTCAACATATGAAAGTTGCAATATTTCTGCAGTTCATGCACATTTTACAATAAGCAACGACTTTTTTAAAACTATTTTTGAATTTGTAACAGTAAATTTGTAAAGTGTTGTCTAATTTGTATCGACAAAAACTTTAAAAATAAATTGACATTTTAAAATTCTTTGAATTATATAGAATGTAAATAAGAAATTTAGCAAGAATTATTTTCAATTTTTAGGACAACAAGATGAAGTCTAATATAAAATGCTTTGAAAATATTATTGAGAATTAAAATTTAAAACAATTATTCGAAATGCATTTCAACTTTTAACAAATAAACATTTCTTACTTAAAAAAGTTGAAACTGATTTAAAAATAAAAAGGGGATTGAAAAAACATAATATTAGCATTCTATAATGGGAAAAACCGATTTTAAAAAAGCTTTTCTAAAAAAATTATTGCCTCTATAATAGCTGCCATGCCTGCTTCCTTTTTTTAGAAATTTTCAATCGCAATGAATTTTTTACTATAAATAAATAAATAAATGAAAATGAACGAAAGTGCTGAAACACTGACATTAATTATTCTTCAAACAGTTCAGAAGGTTAAAAAGAAATTTACTTTGAATATTATTCATTTTTATTACGCATCGAAATAAAAAATTCATTAAATGGTCCTCAAACTTCAAAGATTTAAATAAATCTTAATGAAAATCAATCATATAAAGAAAAATAAACTGATTTGAAAGTATTTTAAGAATGATGATCTTGGACGGAAAAATCCAATTCCAACAAAACTTCTCACAGGAAAATTACAATCTCCCCAACAATTACTAGAATTTTTAAATTAATTGCTTCCGGCTTTCTTCTTTCGCTCATTAACAGCAACAATGCATTTTCCACAAACCCGAGAAAAAATGTTAAAAATGTTTTAGCGAAACAAGAATAAAAAGGAAACATATTTTTGTTGTCTTCCTTGCACGACAGGCAGCGCTTTCAACTGAACTTCTAAGAGTGGGAAAAGCGGGGGTGGACTAAACGAGACGAAAAGCTTCCCACTCTGTCCACATCTCTTAAGATCCTGCGCTCTTGCTTTTCCTTTCATTCATCCACTGTGCGCTTCATCTGTTAACTGTGCGCGGTTTTCAGTTAACTTTTAGAGTTAACAGGCAGCGGGTTGACACCAAAAAAGATAAAAAAGCATTTATTCTCTGAAAATTGAAATCAACTCCTCAGAAAAAAAATCCTAGTTTAAATGCAGATTTATTGCTAAATTTGGTAAGTTTTGCTAGTTTCATAAATTTCATAAAGCTTAAGAGAAAACATTTTATTCCATTTTTTGAAGAAAAAAAAATTAGGTTATTTGAAGAACAACCTCAATCTGTTGATTATGCGTTTAAAGCAAAATTTTAATTGCATAGACTTAATTTTACAGCCAAAGCAAGAGCAGAAGTGCTTATTAAAAATATTAAAAAAAAATATTTAAAAAAATTTTTATAAATTTTTTCTAATGTTTGTTTGTTTATAAAATTAAATATACAAATTGAAAAGATATATTTGAATAATAAATGTGTAATTAAACCTTTTAAAATTACTGAAATTATGCAATTTTTGAATTTTATAATGGAATAATAAAACTAAAGGAATAATTTGATCAAGTTTAATTTTACTAAAAATTATTATTTAATTATTTCAATTTAATAGTACACTTTTATTTAACTATTACTCATTTGTTTATTACGTGTTTAGAGCGAAATTTCAACTACACAGATTTTGCAGCCATAGCAAGCGCAAAAATATTTAACGAAACAAAACAGAAAAATTTTAATGAAAATAAAAATTTTTAATTTTTTAAAAAATATGTACTCAGTGTTTATTTGTTTATAAGAATTAATTTTACAAGTTACAAATGCATTTTGTATTAAAAAATGTGCAATAAAATCTTTAAAATTGTGCTAAAACTATAAAATTTCTGAATTTTTCATGGAATAATAAAATTAAAGAAAACAATTTGATTATACAATAAATTTTATTGTAAAATTATTTTGATTTCTAATTAATTCAATTTTGGTTATTCATTTCATTTAAGTATACATTCAATTAAATTGCATAATTATTTTTACTATACAATTTTTCTGATTTCACAAGGAGCAATTTTTTGTGTTGCACCTTTTAACCAGATAAAATTTTATTTTATCATTAATGTCAAATCATGCTTATTTTTCTAGAGAGAGGTATCATTTTCAAAATTTAAGGCATAAATTATTTTAGTAATTTTGCAAAATTCAATTTAATTAAGCAAGAAGAAAATTTTTGTGCAGATGTTTTTTACTCAATTAAATTTTCTTTTAAAATTAATATCAAATAATGCTTGTTACTTTATAGCGAGAAATATAATTGTCAAAATTTAAGGTACAAATTATTTTAGTTTTTTGACACAATTTAAATGTTTGAGTCCTTTTCTTTTAGTACACTTTCAATGCATGATTATCTATATTTTTTATACAGATTATCTCTTTTTTTATCAATATTTTCTACGTTTCCATGAAACTGATCATAATACTGATCAAAGGTTGATCATGTCTTAACCTAATTAAATATTACATTGAATGCATTTTCTTCTGCCATTTTGAAATTTATACTGTATTTGAATATGATGTAAATAGAACTATATTTTTTTAATACTTTTTTACTTCTTATCGCTTTTTTATAAATCTTATTTGCTATCGGACTTATTTTAAATATTTATGCAAATCAATTTTAGTAAAAATAGTGACATTGTTATTCTTTTCAACTGAAGTGTAAGTAAATTACTTATTGTTTTTGATATTCATTTTAACAGTTTGCGGAAGTTACGCTGTTTTTAAAATGCGTACATAAATGCTGAATTACATTTCATTGAATGTTTACTCAATTTAATTTTTTTTCATGTATAGTAAGAATCTAATTTATATGCTATTTTAATTTTTGTGTTACTGATACTTACATTTATATATAAAACTACCTTTAAGAAAAATATGTGATATATCCTTCCGTGTTTGCTTCATTATAAGGAAACTAAAAGTAATATTACTTCAATCGCTGTTATGATTTGTTATTTGTTTAAATGGCGGAAATATTTTTCTCGATTTAAAATATTGTCTTTTAATTTACTTTTTATATTATTCTCAAGTTGTTTATTCTTATGAATTCAGAAAATTAAATTTTATGGAATTTCGCAATAATGCTTTAAATTTACTTTTCAGTTTATATTTATAAACTGTTTTAAATATACTTTCTTAATTTTTTAAAATAAAAAACATATTTATAGTATATCATCAGGAAAAAAAAATTTCTCGCTCGTGATATTTGACCTTAAAAGTAAAAAATAAAACGTTAAATCCTTAAACTTCATTGCAAATTTTTTAAGAAATATATGTTTAGGATTTTATGTTGATAGAGCACACGCAATGAAAGAAGTATATATTCAGTATCAGTTATTATACATGAATAATAATAGTTCATTGTTTTTCATAAAATATTTTTGTATAAGTTAATAATAAGTTTGTCATTAAAGTTGTTAATCAGAATTTTGTGAAGAAATGTATGAAATGTTTTATATATACGCACATTCTTATTTATAGACAATTGTAAATCGTCTCTTCATTATTATTATTTTTTCTTATTTGTATATATTTATTACATTATGCTCTCTTTAGGATGGCATCGATGAGTATAAAGTAAATATAAAAATTCTGTTTTCGATAGCTTTCCATCTTACGCAAACGCATTTTTTTAATAAAATATGACGATTAAGATAACATCACTTTCAAAAGTAATTCAATTTTCTCAGAAAACTTGACATGAAAACTTCTACGAAAGGATAATTAAAAATTTTCTTATTATAGAAATGTATTTTTAATTATGATTTGTAGAATAAAATATGTATATCCCAATAGTGTACCAATATTTTAATTATAAGAAAAATAAATTTCATCAAATTTGCTTTCTTTTATTACATTTTTCGTTGGACATTTTAATAAGTCTGCTCCAACGAGCAATACTTTTACGTCTTTAAAAAAGCGAAATAAATAACGCCACGTAATATGTTTAAAGCTTTTTGGTAGATTTTTATGCCCTTAAAGCTCATATTATTTTTTTAGTTTCTTTGTTACTGTCCTCTTCCTAATATTCATATTGTTAAATTAGTGAACTTAATGAACGACTCAGTTGAACATCCGTCATCAATTTTCTAAATAAATAAATAATTATACAAGAAAAAATCTTTATGAATAATCATTGCTCAAACCAGGGATCCATTTCAGCCTTAAACCTCTACTTGTGTTTCTTTGCTTTATTTTTTCTTTGGGAAAATAAGTCGAAACTGATTTTTTATGATATCTTTTAGTTTCGATGAAAACTCCGTGAATAAAATTGCTTAAATATTTATTTGTTTGCTAAAATAGCCATTTAGCTTCAAAAATAAAAATTACTTGATTAAAAAAACTATATTTTAGAGAATAAATAAGTTTTTTTTGAAAGTCTACTAAGAGCTTATACAAATAAATATTATGAAAAAATTTACCAGCAGAAATATATAGTTTTAGCAACAAACTAATATTATAACCTCTTACACTGCAGAAAATACAAAAGTCTAAACAATGAACAAATGGGATGCGTTTTTTTGGAACTTATCGTAAAGTCAATTGATTATATTTTGGAACAGAAAATCACAAATAAAACATCTATCATGTTTCTCTGCAAAGCTACAGGCTTCATGTTTACATCGTTTATATTTAAGACCATGCATTCAATCTTCCAGAAATTTTGGCTTAGGATGTTGCGGAAAATAACTACCATGTTTTATCCTACTGAAAGCGTCTCAATTTTATTCGACAGTATTTTTATAGAAATGATTATCTGTATTTTGTATATAGATTATCTATTTTTTTTTATCAATATTTTCCACGTTTCCATGAAACTGATCATAATCTTTTCTTATTGATTGTTTTTTTTTTAAATAATTTGCATTAGCAACTGGGCGTGGTTTTTTCTTTCCAATGTAAAAAAAAAAATCATGTACCACACCAAGAAAGGTGGCAACTACTTTACATCCAAATGGTGCTTCACTAAATGCTCACCTGCACCAAAACAAAGGATAGTTCCTGGTGAAGTGAAACACCTGAAAAAGTTCCTTTACACTACTTGGTGTAAAGCAGCTGCTACTATTTTTCATATTTAGTAACATTAAAAATAATTTATAATTACAGTAAGATTACTTTCGGTGAAAAGCAAGAATTATAAATTTAGAACATGCACAATATTTCTAAACCCTTTGCTCTATTTTCACGAATCTGACTCGTGATGAAAATCTTAGGCCGAACTTGAATATCACAAGTCAAGCTCGTTGTTTAACTTCATGTCAAACATGAATATGACGAATCTGGCTCGTAATCGACATTTCGGGCCAAACATGAACATCACGAGCAGTACTCGTGGTCTTAATCTCGGGCTAAACAAGAACGTCTGAATGGGCTTGTGTTTCTTCTTTATATGAATAGGTATTTTATTTATTGTCTGCTAATTTCTTATACTCTAATTCTCTGTCTGTCTCTCTTGTCTTAGGATCTTTTCGCGAACATTCGGGTGCATAAGTTAGGCACGTCTTGTCTCGAAGTTTAGTGTAGTTCAAGCAGTTAAAATGAAATTAGTTTGTTAACAAGCATTTAAACATCACAGAGATAACATTGATAAGAATTCTAACAAGGCTTAACAAAACTGAAGTGGTCAGAAGCTAAATATTATAAAATTATTTTATACAATCGAGATATTTATATAAATTTGTTTACGAAAATGTAAATATTTTATTATGCAACTGAAAACATACATGCCTTTTATAAAAATTTACATAATCAGTTTGTTGAACGTATTGCTAAGATTGAAACGTATTGCTAAGCTTAAGTAGATAACTAAGTCTAATTTGATTTAGATGTTGGCCATAATAGATCGAAAATTAAAATATCTTATAATCTTCAGACATAACGTTGATATTTAAGAGAGAAAAACAGTAACGCATGAAGCTAAAGAACAAAACGGGTCACAATTAGGTAAAAAAGTTTTAAACGGTGCGCTTGACGTGTATGCATCAGTTGGTGAAAATGATTAAACTTGTAGTAATGTCAGTTTAAGAAATAAAAGAAGAGTAAAATGATACCGCTAAAGCCATTGAAACAAAACCACAACCAATACCAACTTTGATGGGCTGAAGTTTTTGACACAAATACCTTTCTATTTTCACGTTAAGAAAATAGCCTACAATACTTAGAAATTAAACAGTTAAATCAGTTACCATTGTTAAAATTTATTGTTTGCACTAAGAAGAAAATGGCATTAAAACCAAAATTTCAAAATATTTTTAATAAATATATGCATTAATTCATCTTTCTTTTGCATCCTAAATATTTCGTGCTACTTTGTTAATTATTTTAATTAAATCATTGTTATTACGCCTATTTCGCTCGATCGGTGAAATTAACTCTGCTATTTTCACTTGTCTTCTAGCACAGCAAATTCCATTTGCTTCATTCTTAAATTTATGGGCACTGCAACTCGCACATAATTTATCAATCTTTCCTATGCCGGTGATTAGATGGAGACTATATCGAATAAATAATAAATTGGATCATAAATTGGACACTAAGATTTAAATTAGCATATTGACATCGTCTGGATGGAGAAGTGCGTTCTCGATCGGTTTGCATTCTTGTTCCCCACTGCTCAGATGTTTCAAAGAAATGAGCTGGAGTAGTGTGTACTCAAATGATTATCGGTTCTCAGTTTTTCTTTCCTTTGCCCGGATATTTCTGAAGCACGTATATCTCTTTTTTTGCACACTTGAGGTGTCGATTGACTTATAGTGATTAGGCTGGATAGTTTTGCAAATACTCCTCCTCACTAACAAAAAGAAATGTCAATGTTGACGAAGGTCGTAGACTTGCTAAACCAAAAAATTCACATATTTGTTCTAAATGATGAATAATATATATATATATATATACGTATATATATATATATATATATTTCATCATTTAGAACAAATATGTGAATTTTTTGGTTTAGCAAGTCTACGACCTTCGTCAACATTGACATTTCTTTTTGTTAGTGAGGAGGAGTATTTGCAAAACTATCCAGCCTAATCACTATAAGTCAATCGACACCTCAAGTGTGCAAAAAAAGAGATATACGTGCTTCAGAAATATCCGGGCAAAGGAAAGAAAAACTGAGAACCGATAATCATTTGAGTACACACTACTCCAGCTCATTTCTTTGAAACATCTGAGCAGTGGGGAACAAGAATGCAAACCGATCGAGAACGCACTTCTCCATCCAGACGATGTNGGACATTGTGATAATATTCTATATATATAAGGATGATAAACGGCTGAGCTGAGCAGACAGGCACTGGATTTTGAAAAAGCAAATTAAACTTACTTGAATCACTATAAGCATAGAACGAACATCCAAGGGACAAAAAAATCGAAATGCTCCCGAATAAAAATTTGGGAAAAATCTTGCAAAGTTGTCCTATAATATGCTACGTATGAAAAGGAAAACCTGAGTAATTGCAATTAGTTCATTAAATAGGTCGAGGGAATAATCTCTTTCTTACAGTTAGTAAAGGGTAATTTTCTATAGCTTTATGTCAAATAATTCATGATTTAGAGTTTTGTTTCTGAGTGAATGTTTCTCGCATTCTACATATACTCTGTTTGTGCCAGCGTGCTGAAATTAGGACAGTAAGTGAAAAGGGTAACTTTAGCCCCCATTTCTAAAAAATCTAAATTTAAATGAGATATTTCAGGAGAGACGTTTAAAAACTTGAATTTGTCATTGCTATAGAACTATCCATTAACGTTTCAAGTGAAACTACAAATGGTTCAAGTTTATCAAATATTTGAAGTAACCGTACTGTTATATATAAATATTTTTCCTTCGCTACATCAGATAAACTGAAGGATGAATATGAACGTGGACGTTTCAGTTATCTACTGAGAAGCAAAACTAATTGAGAAATAATGCAAATTTTTCAAGAAAAAATTTAAATATCGTCATGTTAATACTGAAGCCCATGATGGTCGATCAATTGGAGTTATGTCTACTAATTGAAATAAAATTTAAAAATCAATATTGTTTATCCTTTATTAACGAAAATGATGCTTAGTTAATTTTGCCAATAGTTGTAAAATGGAATAAAAAATTAATCTATGAGCTAAAAAGCACAATAGATGAATAAATAGTACTAATTAGTTTTAGAGTAACATAAAAAACTAGTGGGCTGCGCCCCCTGCTCGCCAACTCAGCAGTTTTAATTGGTACCCAGTATGCTAATCAAAGTACAAAGTATTATATTAGTATAGTTTGAAACCATTAAAACTGAACCAATATTGTGTAATTTTAGTATAGATACTGCGGAAGAATGCTTTCGCATTCCCCGAAAAGGTAGAAAATCGCCACTTTATTCTTGACTATCATAAGGTAGTCTTGAGCAACTGCAAGCTTAATTACAAATTAAACTGAATATATTTAATATTTATCTCGATTGATTTTGATAGCATGAACTTGTGATTTTGCTTATGTGATTTTAAAGTGATTTTGCTTAATCTAATATCGTAAAGGCTATAGACTCTATAAAGGAGAAAAAAAGAATTATTTTATTTTTTTAAATTATCTTTTTCTTTCAATTTTTGTGTTATTTTGTGGAGCTGATAAATAACGATTTTTTGAGTATTCACATATTTTACCTAGTACGAAGAACGAGCTTTCAACTAGTCTGTAATAATAAAAGAAAATACTTGATCGTGTTTGTGTATGTGTCTGTTATAATACGAAACGCGCTTTTGTTAGATTACTAAGATTTCGTCAGTGGGTAAATTGGGAAGTTTAGCCGTCGATCCAAAAAATTGTTCACTATAATTTCTTATTATATCCTTTAGAAGAGACGTTTGAAAAGATGCATTTTTCATTGGTTTAGCATTAGCTATTGTTATAAATTAAACTCCAGTCGATTCTGTTTTGTCTTTTTTTTATCTAAAATTTAATAGATAATATCACTGTTGTTTGCTATCCTACAGCTCTTTTAATCTGAAAAGTAGTGTTCTTTATAACATGCAAGCACAATGATCAAGTTTATAGCTTGTGGGAGTTAATCACCAAAATTGGATTCCCTAAATTGATAACAAGTGCTTATTTTGTTTTATATTGATGCTTTTTGAAGGCGTTTCTGTTAAACTACATAATTAAAATTCAACGACAATTGAAATTATGGAACAAAGTGAAATTAAAGAAAATGTAATTTTTAATTTCTTGGATGGCAGAAAATTGCCAAACTAACATTGAAACCAAATAAGTTTTCTAATTTGTGATTAGAACTAAAGGTGCTGTTTTAAAAGGTACAGTTTTATTAAGAACTAATGTAGGTACTATGGTAATAGAATTTTTACCTTTCTCGAAAGGAACAAGCAACGGAAAATTATTTTATTGTGGTAAATTTTGCTACTATAGGTTGACGGTGAAAATTAGCATCATGCCAAATGATACTGAATATTGTTAATCTTTCTCTTAAAATCGGAGGAATATTTAAATGCGTGTTAAGCTTATTCTTTTTATGCAAAGTTACCGAGAATGGCAACTAAAGGTCTGGTTTCTTAGGACAAGCGCCTTATCTGGGGGTCAGCGAAAAGTTGACGTAGAGCTGACGTCAAAAAAATATTTTTTTGTTAGCTCAGCGTGAGCAGTCGGTCCAACGCAGACATCTCTCATTGTGCATGCGTTAGTAATGTAAACAAATATTTATTTTGAATTTGTATTGATTTTGTTTTTCCCGACCAGTGTTTAAGAGAACAAATAATGACTTTGTCCAAGAAAAAACACATTATAGCTGAGCTAAATGAAGAGTGCTATGTTTAATGAAAAAGCTATGTTTAATGTCAAAATCAAAATCTTGGCTGATTTCCATGGGCGGATCGTGAATTTGTGGAGCCCTGGGCTGAAACTACTTAGGGGCCCTAATAGCCATTTTGTCAAAAAACTGTTTTCTATAGTGATGTAGATAAGTATATAGAAAAAAATAGGTCAATAAAATAATTTTGTGTATTTTTTATTTTTATTTGTGTATACAAACAGCAACTGTACAACATTATTGTAAAAGAAATTGACATGTTGTGAGTAGTTATGTTATATAAATTATAAAGCAATCTTTCTGCATATTTGTGCTGCAAATTCCTTTATTTGCTCATCACATTGTAAGTCCTTCGTTAAATCACAATTTATGGAAAGAACTGATAAATGATTTAGTCCATGGTTTGACATTGTTGTCCTATATTTGTTTTCTATATATGACATCCTGGAAAAAGAGTTCTCCGCTTCACAGCTAGTGATTGGCAAAGTTAAAAAAACCTTTAAGATAGTACAGCAATTTGGGAAAACATCAACGAGTTTCTTTTCATAAATTAGCATAAAAATTTCACTACAAGAGGTGTAAGACTCTGGCTTAGACTGAAGTAAATAAGATTTTAACTGAATGCACTCATTCACTAAATGCTTGTCTACGTCTTCTGGATAATAATCAACAATATTACGTACACTTTCCAGATCTATGTTTTCCATATTTTTGTCTTGAAAATACAATAAAAATTTGAATTTCTTGCTATACATCTCATAGACTTAACTCCTTTTTATTAAATCTATAATCAAATTATCTAACGCAGCGTTTAGCGTGTCTCTTTTAAATTTTCTGAGCTGTATACTGAGAATTTATCTGTAGACTTATCTGAAAATTTTGGAGTAATGCGTCTCTTGTTTTGTCATTGTAGTCTATTTCCTCACTAGTACTTAACATTTCAGCTTTCTCTTCGTATTCCTTTAGCTTCTGATCTGAATGGTGCCTTATGCTGTTCACAAAGTCTTTTAATGACACAATTAACTTGTTGCCTTCACAAATATCTAAATCAGGACTCTGTATTTTTTTATTAACTAAATTAAATCTCCCCAAAATTTCTTCCCAATAAATAATCAAAATTGCAGTATCGAATTTCGCTATTTACATTTTATTGAATAAATTTCGTGCCTCTTTCCGGAAATCAACTTTCTCATCCTCATTTTCGCTGAAACTTTCGAAAATTTTCATAATGTCATCATAATTATTTTTCATCTGGTCTGGCTTAAACTTTTTAACGTAAATTTGAGTTTTGTTTCACGATTTAACAGTTCCCACCTATGGATCTAAGTAGAAAAGAAAACGTAAATTTTTTGTACTACAAAAAAGTTCACAATTTCGGTTGCAACCTTAACAGATTCTTCACCAACTAGGTTAAGGGAATGCGCAGCACATGACACATAATCCGCGGATTTATTTTTTTGTTTTAGTAGTGCTCGTACACCATTGTTGTGACCCGCCATATTAGCAGCGTTGTCATAAGATTGTCCCCTACAATTATCCAGTAGCATTCCATTTGCTTCTAAAAAGTCTTGTACAATATTAAATAAATATAAGCCAGTATGACTACTAATTTTAATGAAGGATACACATCTTTTATACACTTTTCCCCGAAAACAGTATCGTAATACAATAGCAAGTTGATCATTGTGAGATAGATCTGGAATAGAATCCATCACAATTGAATAATACTTTGTGACGTCGTTATTTATATGAGTTATAATTTGTTTAATTATCTGTCGGCCCATAATCTCAACTATTTCCTCATATACTGTTTTTGATAAATACGATATTATCGGTTTTGGTCGCAGCTCTCGTTTTTCAATGTGTTCACGAATAAATGGATTGAACTCTGCCAATAGCTCCAGAGCACGCATAAAATTACTATTATGTGGAGAACCAAATACTTCCTCGGAACCTCTAAATGCTAAGCCCCTTATACTTAAAAATTTGACCACTGCAATAACACGTTTTAGGACATTGTGATAATATTCCGTTTCTTTTCTTAATTGCTTCTGAAGCCGCTTGTCTAAGACAGATCTATTTTCTTTTGGTGTCAACCACACTAAGATTGATTTCTTATGTTCATTAGAATTTTCATGATTTTCTAAACAAGTTCCTATGTGTTTCACATCAGTAAATCCGGTTGTGTATTGAGAAGGGATTTTAGAAAAAAGTTTGCAAGTCAAACAAAAGACAGTACCATCCCTGGTTGAATAATATTACCAAGATCTTTCCAGAGATTGACCATTTTTCATTTTCTTAATGAAATACCTATTTGAAAATGTTCTGTTTTGTTCTTTGTATTTCTTTATTGAAGTTGAATATATATTTTTCGGATCTTTATTTTGAAAGTCAGTTTTTTCATGTGAGAGGATGTCATTAATAAAATCATTATTTAACAATTCTGGCCACAAGCCCACGTCAACATATTTCTCAAACTCAAACTTAATATTCTCTAAATTTCTTTCCACCTCGGTATTACCGTCCTCTTGCTGAACACCAAAATAGTTTTCAGAGGGATCAGAGGGTTGCTGGTAGTCAAGACTTTGTACATTTTCATCACTTGTATTTTTTTCCTGGTGTTGCGATTTTCTGCTCCCTTCAAATAGATTCTCTTCGGGTCTTCGGATAAGATCCCTTCCTTTTCGCTTATTAATAAATTTGTGGCTATTTCATTCTCGTTTTTATGTTCTAATCTGAAAAAAGTTTCAATTTTTGCGCATTTCTTTCTTTCTTTTCTCGATCTAGCTGTAATGTCAGTTTCTCAGCTCCACTTTTATATTTTCTACCGGACATATTGTAAAATAAGACTTAGATATTTTTCTGAAAATAAACAATGAACTTGATAATTTTCTGGTAATTAGCAGGAAACAAGATAATCGATGTAATATTGTTCTTCGTCAAATTTTAATACTTTGTAATGAGTGTAGTAATTCACAAATTATCATTAAAAATCGATTAAAAAGTTCATTTAGTATTGAAAAAATACATTAAAAACAAAAAAGGCATGATTTATAATTCTTTTTAGAGAAAGGTCCGATCTTTATAACTTTCAAGTTATCATTTATTAGTAAACTAAACAAGTTTTTCACTTCAATGACGAGAACAGAAGTGCGGAAAAACTAGCGACGGGGAATTCCCCGTTCTGTTCGAAAGACACGCGCATGCTTGGGTTGATTGATCTCAGGGTAGCCAACCTTATAATAGTTTTTTTTTTTTAATATTAGGTACTTTTTAAAATTCAAAATATCCCCTATTGCTTTCAGGGGGGACTGGGGCCCTTTGTATCCACGGGGCCCTGGGCTGCAGCCCATAAAGCCCTTAAGTAGATCCGCCCCTGCTGATTTCAATGTGCTGTTGGATGTTGTCCGCCATTGCTTCTGTGGTTAACGTCACGTTGTAATCCAACTGCAGTTGAGTTGGACGGCAATTGTAGTTCAAGATGAGCGTTCGATGCCGTATACTATCAAACTCACAAATGGATCAATCAGAGGTTAGCGCTGATTTCCAGCTGACGGCGTCCTGTCCTAAGAAACCTGGCCTTAACAACAATGAATACAAAATGTACTTATTTTAGTATTTTTAATTGCAATGGTAGAGTGAATTATAGAATAGCTCACCCTGTTGCGATGTTTTTAAATCTCGCCAAGTAAATTTTTGAAATCGCGCCAAACTAGGTATTCGGATTTGATTACTTTGAACGTCCGATTAAACTACCGAAATTCTTAAACCTGATTGGTTATTTGAAGTGTATACCTACGAGAAAGTTGGATTTCGCTAGAAAAGAGGTTTTTTTTTGTTGTTTTTTATTTCCTATGAGCTGCACAATCAGTCTTCCCGATGAGCAGACCTAGTGCGTTCTCCGGAAGTGGTGTCCACTCTTTCAGGACCACACAATGAGTGAGATACCGTTGGCCATGCTATATTAGACGTCTGGTTTCTGCCACACTAGATGGCAGCACCGAGACTCTAGTTGGATGCTAAAGTGCACTAGGAATTTAATTTTGCGAAAAGAGCTAGAAAAGAGGTAAAATGGTTTATTTTTTCGCCATTTATGCATCTGATCTCTTGCTGTTAGAATCATCGTTATTATTTCATTCCTTAGTCGTTATTTCATTTATTACCGGTATTATTTAATTTTCAAAGGATAGGTAAGTTATTTTTTCATTCTATTAAAAGTATTTTAATAAATTTGTTATAATTTAATTTTTTTTAAGAATCAAAAAGCAACGTTGATCTCAGTAATAATCGCCAACTTGGCGATATTTCAAAAGTTGTGAAGAAGAGGGCTATTCTAGGATTTTACCCAAAGGTACCTTTCAGTTTCCTTCACGGATTCGTAGTTTTTTTATAACCGATTTGATTACTGACATTTTTCCAGTTACGAAGAAAGGGCGCATAGCTGGTAAATAAATAAAAATTAGAAATTTGAAACTAATGCACTTACTACTTATGCTCACACATTTATCAAATTCTACACCTTGAATTTGCAGAAAATCTCTTATTTCAAATTGATACGGGCAATAATTTTAATTGATTTTTTTTGTTGCTTTTGTCTCAAATACTAATACAAGAAGTTTCAAATTTTACATTGCAATTTGTAACCGGTTTTGTCAATCATCTGAATTTTGATTAGCTATTGTTTCTGTGTAAGTAAAGAATTAAATTTCGTTGCTTATTTGAATTTCGAAAATGTACCAAAGCATTTTGTCTATTTTTTTTTAAAGTATCTGTGGAGAGAAAAAGCGACTGAAACTTATGCCCTTATCCTTGAAAAACCAGTCCTTCAGTCATTTTTTTGAATGGTATTGCTTTCAGCAATAATTTATCAAAAAAATTTTCCCATATGGAATAATTGCAGTTACCTTTGAAAAATAACTAATTCAGCCCTTTTACAGAGTGTTATTGAGTTTTAGGAATATAGGTTTTTCTCAGAATATTAACCCGTTCCTTCTCGCTCCCGTGAAAATGACGGGGGGAGTTTTCGCTCGCTATTTCTCGCTCCCGTGATATTGACGGACTGGAGTGTTCAGTAGTAATGCGCCAATAAGAATAAAGCTAATTCACTTCTTTTGCCTGGAAAACATTTTATTTCTCATTTTACATACCATATAGCAGTACCAGGATATTTTTAAGGTAATTGTAAATAGTTAGTTTATTTTAAACTAGATACTAGCACTAATCAAATACGTGTATTTGGCAAAATAGACACTTTTATAACCGTTTTCTTGAAAATTAACCGATCGTTAAGTGGTTAAGTGAGATTCATGTTACTAATGTCCATTCAGAAATTTGAAAATCATACACTGAGAAAAAAAGAATGGTCAAAGCTACTAGAATAAGAAATAATTTTCCGTGATTCTGGCTTTATGGAAATACCTAAAATCTCAATAATTTTTACTAAAGCGCCTTTGATAATGATTTTAATATGATTTTACAAATAACAATAATATATGATTTTGTAATAGGTAATTTTATCATGAATCCTTTGATAGTGGCATAAAACCAATGGACTTATTTCGTGGACTTTCGAGGCATAAAGCCAATGGACTTTCAGATTTACTTTCAGTTTCTATTTTTTACGAAATATCAGATAATAAGAATTTTGAAAACCAGAATTTCTGGTGAATTATTGCCACATAAAGAAATAATTTACTAAATGAATGATTCAAGTATCGTACACTTTGGTTTTTTTAACCAGTTTTTTTATTACCAGAAATGTCATTACCAAATAATATGGTAGTTTACCAGTTTCTTTCTTCTTGTAACTATTGCATATTCAGTATTGTTATAAATGGTTTACTTTAATTGCAATTGATTTTTTCTTTCTGCATTACATTGTTGGATTTAGAGGAAGGAATTGCATTATTTACTAAAGATTATTAAAAAACGATATTTCACTATTCAGTTTACTCCTTATTGCGTTTTTTATTTTACTCTTATTACGTTTTAATTCCTTTATCAACTGAAGATTAATATTAATTTGGATGCGTAACATCTTTAAAGTTTTAAATTTTTTTATGGTAGTCTTAAGAAATAAATCTGAATCGTTGGAGCATTCTAAAACTTTTGAAAGTACCCATTAGAAGGAATGATTGATGAAGAATTTTTGTTTAAAAAGTTCTCGATTCTTAAAACTTCTAAAAACATAATATTTTTTCTTGAACATGCACTCCTCCGATTTATCATTTTTTTCATCTATCAAATTTGATTCCACGGGGATGTTTACCTTAACATTTTTCTAGTTTAAGTGACATTAAACTTTTATTTTGCATTTATGTTGTTTTTGAAAATAGTTTTCTTATAAATTCCATTTGATATGAAAAGAAATACTCCGTATGTCTTATAAAAATGAAATTACAATATTATTATTTGGAATGTATTTAAAATTAATAATTTAATTCGAATTATGGAATTTTGAACTTCAATTAATTCAAAGTCATTTTTTTTTCATCTATCAAATTTGAATCTTTGGGGTCGTTTACCTTTGCATTTTTTCAAGCTTAAATGACATAAAACTTCTATTTTGTATTTTTCTGATTTTTGAAAATTGCTTGCGTATGAATTCTATTTGATCTGCAAACAAATACTCCGCATTCCTTATAAAAATAAAATTAGAGTTTTATTATTAGTTTTCTTATAAATTCCTTTAGAGCTGCAAAGAAATACTCCGTACGAGTTATAAATATAAAATTATAATATTATTTATTTTTAAAATGTATTAAGAATTAATAATTTAATTAGAATTATAGAGTTTTGAATTTCAATGCATTTAAAGTCATGTTATTTCATTTATCAAGTTTGAGCCTTGCGGGGACACTTACCTACGCATTTTTCAAGTTTAATTTACATTAAACCTTTACCTTGTATTTGTGCATTTTTGAAAGTAATTTTCTTATAAATTCAACTTAACCTGTAAGAAAATATACCGTATGTCTTATAAAAATAAAATTTTACTATTATTAATTTTTAAAAGGTATTTTGAAATAATAATTAATCAAAATTATAGAATTTTGAATTTCTATTTTAAGTTTTTACGAAAATATAAATTTCTCAAAATTTGAATATCTATTGCGAATTCAGACTTATTAAAATTATGTAAACTTATTTTAGTTTAAAAAATATTCCATTATAAATTCAACCAAGATTCAACTAGATAAGTAACTAAACTGTTGCATATTAGGCTCCCTCACTATACACGAATGGAGTATCACAATAGCAACGTTGCTCCTGATTGACGGGTAACGTCCTTTAGGGTCACTAATGGTCTATTATAGTTAATACTTTTTGCTCTAGCGGGATAAAGCTAATTAATAAAGTAAGATATTTTATTTAAAATATAGACTATGATTTATTACGCTTGAAAACTAATAGTGTTTGTCAATTTAGTAAAAATAAAACATATAATTTTATTAAACTGTAAATATATATTAATAAGTCAGAAACATTCTGAATAATCATTCATGCATTCACAATTATAATATTAAAAAAAACTTTAAAAATAAATTTTGTCATTCCGAGACTGTTAATAATACTTCATATTCCTGGTTCAGCCTAGTTACGAGGCTCATCCAGAAAGTAAGTTTTCCTATTTTTTTTTTAAAGAACTCATACTTTCAGGAACATATTTATTGGTAACAAGTACAGCAATGTTTCAGCTATTTTTCAACATAGCCCTCACCAGAAATGAGACACTTGTCGTATCATGGGATCAACTTTTTTATCCCTCTGTAGTAGAACTCTGCCGTCTGTGAATGAAACCACGTGGTGAAACAGTAAACGCTGACCGTTACTGAGAAACATTGCTGAAAGTGCGACGTGCCATTCGAAACAAGAGGCGTGGAATGCTTACTGCAGGTGTTGTGCTCCTCCATGACAATGCTCGTTCACATACGGCTCGACGTACAGCAGCTGTTTTGACGGAATTCGGCTTGTAGTTGTTTGGTCATCCACCCTACGGCCCTGATCTTGCTCCCAGCGATTTTTATGCTTTCTTGCACCTCAAGAAATGTGTTTGCGGTGAGCGTTTTGGCAACGATGAAGAGCTGAAGACGTCTGTCACACGCTGGTTCCATTTACAGGCGACAGAGGGATACAAAAGTTGATCCCATGATACGACAAGTGTCTCAATTCTGGTGGTGGCTATGTGGAAAAATAGCTGAAACGTTGCTGTACTTGTTGCCAATAAATATGTTCCTGAAAGTATGAGTTCTTTTTTTTAAAAAAAAAATAGGGAAATTTACTCACTGAATGAGCCTAGTACATCCGTAGTTAAAAGCTATGCAGTAAAACCCTTCTGTTCCAAGCACTGTAAAAAAATCCAGATAAAATTACGAAGAAAGAAATGGCGCCCTGAAAGCAGTACTTATAAAATTCATTTTACCATAAAATCCATTATTACGGTAAAATATTTTATTTTGTGGAAGGATTATAAGACTCCGAGAATTAGAGCTTTTTTTTAACCAGTTATAATTTTAGAAACGTGCTCAAAATTTATACCCTATCAATTATACATTTTTTATTAAGTATTTTAACCAGTTTTTTAAAGTTCTTAAAGAAGTACCAAAATTTAAAATGTATATTTTATTACAATTTTTTTGGAAGTACGTAAAAGAATTCTCATTTCTAAAACATTGCAATTAGTATTTCGCATCAAATTCTTTCTATTTACTATAAAATAACCCTTTTTTTTTAAAACGAAGAAATGTATTTCCTAAATTGTTGCACACATTTTCGACTTTTTCTTTTTCATTTCAACGAAAACCATAATTCAGTTTATTTATCTTCAACTTTTATATACATACTAAAATCAAAATCAGAACGATTGTAGATTCTGTTTCATATTTTTGAATTCTACTATTCAAACAATCTAGTTTCAAGATTTGTATTAATTAAATGATGCGATACAAAATATGTGTTCTTCATATTAAATATTTTTAAAATAATTAACAATATTTTATAGGTTAAATAATCACAATTGCTTAACATTAGTCATGAAGTCTCATGAAGTTGGTCTTTTAGGGTCCCATACCGGGAAAAAAGTAACCATTTGTCTATTACTCTGTAAAGTGACAATATTTTTAAAATAAAAAATGACAGTATTTTTTCCATATACAATAAAAACAACACACTTTACAAAATCAAAGTATAAATTAAGTTAAATTCCTAAATGTGATTGCTTTTATTGTTTTGTCGCCAAACTATATAGAACACGTTTCTTAATGTCTAAATTTAATAAGTTATGTAACGCGAACAATGATTTCATTGTTTTTTAAGACAAGTATAATTACTTGTATTACAGAAATTGGGTTGCACCTACAGATTAAATTTAGGTTATGAACAAGCCTGTAAAAACATGTCAGTTTTAAGTGCAGCTTCAGTTTTTTAATTAAAATTGTCAAATTTATTAGCTCCTTTAAATTTTAAGAGATAATATTTCTCGAACTGAATTTCAAAGGCCAAAATAATTTATCTTATCCTGCTTCCAGTATTATTAACAAATTGGCAAAATAGGTCTTGGTTTGCATTTCATCGCGTCCTCACTTTTCAGCTACAATAATCAAGAGTAATAGTAAACAGTGCGCATGCGTTGCTATAGCGACCGTTGCTGTTTCATAATTTTTTTTAGGATTCCTTTTTTTCACTTTTAATTTTGTTATGCATTAAGTTGGTGAGTTTATTTTTGAAATATGGGACCAAGGATATCCCATAAATACTTCTTGAGTTGTGAATTAAAAAAAAAATTTCATCATTTGAACGATTTTTTGTTTTTATTGTTTTAATTAAGAATCAGAAATTCTAACCTACAGTTCAAACTGGATCGTTTTCAATACTAATTCAGGTGAATATGACAAATAAAGAGGGTCCAAACTGATTGACATGACCCAAAAGTTAGAACTGAAATAAGAAAAAAACGATGTCAAGGCCTAAACTGTTAAGGCTGAAAACACCAAAGATCGTAGACGGGAATACCTTAAGCGTTACACACAAACGGAAAAACGAAAAGATTCCGTTCGCAAACGCAGGCATGAAGCCCGTCCCTCACAAAAGTACCAAAGATAGTTCAAAGAATTGAACCCTACCGAAGAATGAATGTTGACTCTCCGAACCCCTTTCATGCAAATACAAGAACTAGGTATTGATCACCAGTTAGGGATAAAATGATCCATTATCAACGTCCCCAATAACTCGCACAAGACCATAGACTGTCTTCCACGCAACATAAATTATTCATTCACTATTCATGTAAAATTAAAAAAAAAAGGCTAGCTTTCAAATCATATTTCATGTATGAACTTGTAAATCCGAAACTGGTGTATGATGCAGCTTACAACCTCCTTTAAACATCATTGAACCAATCCGAAAATGTTAATATTGATCTCGATTGGCTGTTCAATGTCTATTCAGTCATCAAAAAAATTCACACAGAATGTGTATGAGCTGCATTTAAATATGTCTGCAGAATTTTGTATCGAGCAGTTCAGGATTAACAGTTAAAGATGTCCAAGATGAAAACACAATAAAGTTTCTTTTCCAAGAAAAAAATGGACAGCAACCATTTTGTTAATAGATATCCTGTGATCGTCTTGCGACGATCGCAATTTTCATGATTTTGTAGAGAATCATATTTTTTAAAGAGATAGAATTTTCTTAAAACCCCTTTTCATAATTCAAAGTGCTATAGTTTTTTTGCTGCACAATAAGATAGGAAATTAAGCGTCTTAAACAGCACTAATAAAACTGGGAAATAGTACTTTCCTTTGTTGGTCAGACCATTTTAGTTAAAATATTTGCTACTGTGTGTCTTTTTTTATCAGATTCTATGGTGTAAAAAAATTAAAACAATGATTATTTTGAATAAAATGTTTGATAGTATTTATCTAGTTAACAGCGCCATCTGTTGAGCAACTTTGCTATTAGCTTTGAAACTTCGTTAAACATGTAGTTATGTTGGTAAGATATGTAGTTTCTTGAAATGATGTCTAGTTACGGCAGATCGTGTATTTGTACCTTTCGTTAATAATTAATTAAGACACCTGGTAAATTGTTTTTATTAAAAAAAAGTATTATAATTTCAGAAAATATCAGATAGCATATGAATTATTCGAAAGAAGGCTAAACTGCAGCTAAAAAATCACTTTACTGAAAAATGTTTTGTTTTAATATAGAATATCTGTAAATAAAAGAAACCTGCCAAATAAAAGATAACTGCAAAAGCCTTACCTTAATGATATCTTATCTAATGTCAGTCTTTAAATTTTTTTTCTATGTGATAAAATGTTATTTAATTATTAAAATTTATTTTTCGTATTGGTTTCGTAAAAGAGTATCCCATTTATTTTACAAATTTTATAACTTTTCTTATCTTTTTGTTCCAAATCTATTAAATCAAAATGAATAATTATTGTTAGATACATGATAAGATGGTATAAAATATATAATGATTGTTAGAAATCTGTAGAGATTTCTCCTTGCTCCCTTTGTTCAAAATATAAATTCACTAACTTTTTCTAATAGTATAACGTCATGGTTCATCTATTCTCTGAGCGAATTAATAAACCATGACATCTGCAACAATCGAGGCACATTGGGTGATTACAAGTTGTGTTTCAGCCACTTCTTATACTAAAGTCACTTTTTCTTTTCAGCATTCATTAACTTTATTTCAGTTCTCTTGAATCAGCAATTCTTATTCTTCGTTCATTTCACTTTATTTTTACTTTTAGGAATTACATCAAAATGAATAAAGCTTTCCTGCATTTTATCCAAAGAGTAAGCTGCGAATTTCAGTTTATGTTACGTAAAATAATTTTGAACACCACTACATTTAAATAATTTAAAAATATAAATGATGTAACGATTTTCTAGCTTGTTAACGAAATTTTAAAAAAATTGGATTATTTAATTGTTATTTCATTACCCCTCTAAATCTTGAAGTGATGTAAACTTCTGGTCTAGCAACTCTGCACTTCTATGTTTATATTACAAACTGATTTCACTCTTAGAGCGAACAACTGGGGTTAACAGTTATTTCATCTGGCAGCAGCATCATGAAGAGATTTCTTTAGCTGATGACCTGTCCTGGCAATTTCACAGATTAGATTATTCAACCAAATAAAACTAAATTTAATTAATTTAGGTGCCAAGTTAGTCCATCTCTTGTTTTAATCGAAGGATATACTATATCCTTAAAAAAATCCATTCTACTCCTATATTTTTATTTTCCAAACCCCAAAAATGAGCGAAAAATGGTAAAAATTATATATGACACATTTGAACACATTATATATGACACATTTGAACTCTGAACACATCTGTCGAAATTAGGCTACTGTTTTGCTAAATGATAACCATCTTATTCAAGCGCTTTTACTCTAATAGCATTACAAATTGTTTAAATAACGTTTTCTTGAATATATTTATAAACACAATAACTAGATATTTTTAACTTTAAGGCCTCAAAGGAATATTTTTAATTATCAAGCAAAAAAGCACGTTATGTGGTATATTTTAATTAAAATTAACTATATTAGTGAGCTTATCTCATTAGTCTATTTGTCTTAAGTTTGAATTCCTCATCTAATAAAAAGCGACAGTTCAGAGAAAATCCTTTTCATTGGCTACTTCGATTATTTTTAGCCTAGTAAACAGTCAAACTGTCAACTGTGGGGCTTCACCATTTACTTGGAATCGAGATTACTTTCTACTTCAATAGGCATCCAAGAAAGAATGCTGTTACAACGTCACTGTCAACGTTTAACTAAATATAAAGTTTTTGTACTAGATTAATCTTCCTGTTTACCATTTTTGCATTTTAAAAGCAATAATGCACACCAATTCCTTAGAATATTATTATTTTTAAGTGTTTAAGAATGTTTAGCATCTTATTTTTACTTTTTTTAAAAATAAATAAATAGAGTTTGAAAAAGTGGATTTCAGATGAAAATAATGTTAATAAGAATCTTTGCATATATATTTCTTTTACTACAGCCATATTGATAAAAAAAAAACTTTTTAATCAAAAATCTGAAGGCTAGAATCGAAATTTTAGGAGAATGGTGAGTAATATCGCGATGAAGAAGCACCTATCTTTTACTATTTTTCGTCCTACCCTAAAGATTTTAATATTTTCTCTCTTTTTTTTTAATAAAATGATGCATTAACAAGCTTTTTATTTCTTTAATTATGTTTTCTTATTTTTAGACTATCATTTTAGTTAAATGTTTGCTGTGAAATATTGAGAAATCGAAACTTAGTTATTGTAACATGTGTTATGTCTAAAATGAAAACATGTGTTTTTATTAAAACTTTGAAACAACCATAAAAATTGTTGTTGTTGAAGTTGTAGTTCATTTACGTCGCACTAGGGCACAATGGGCTATTGGCGACGGTCTGGGAAACATCCCGGAGGATGATCCGAAGACATACCATCACAATTTTGATCCTCTACAGAGGGGATGGCACCTCCGCTTCGGTATCCCGACGACCTGGACGTGAAGTCGAGCACTTTACGGTAGAAAAGTTTAATGAGGACCCATACCGCACATCCTCGGTCCTTAAGAAGACTGATCTAAATGGTCACCCACCCGCACACTGACTACAGCCAGTGATGCTTGACTTCGGTGATCTGCTGGGAACCGTGTCTTAACGATCAGTTCACTGCGGGACCCATCAAAATTGAGGCCACACAGAAACAACACAAAATTGAAGTACATGCAAAGACGCAACCCATTCGGTAGGTTCCCAGAACCAAAACTTTCGAAGCCCGCTTCTTACTGCTCTGTCCGTTCAAAAACAAACTGAAAAGTTTAATTGGTTTTCATCTTGAAGGAAGAGTTGAAGAATTCTTCTCTTGTTGTTGTGAATAAGCGATTTTTGGTTGCATCCAAATGTTTTAGAAACTTACATTTCATTTAAAGACAAATTATTTCCCAACGTTACACAAACAGTATTTTTTGTCACTTTCCATCAAATAAAAATTTACATAATACATAGGTTTAGAAATTAGAAATTGATTGATACCTTTAAAGTAGAAATATCTAATCACATTCATAGTCTGTACGTTTGTAAATATCGTGAATTGTATTATACTAATCTTTAAGATTTTAACTCTTTTGTTATCGTTTAATTTTCTGAAAGAAATCTATGGAATATTGGTAAAAATTATTATTAATTCGAAAAATAATTGCTTCTCAACTGTTAAACGATTAACAACTGTAAAGCAATTACTTTCTCCAAAATTGAAGAAATTTGGGAAGGCTCAAAACTCGCAGAACAGACAAATTTATGAAATAACACGAAACAAATGCCTAAATATTACGCTGCACGTGATAGTGTTACGTCAGATAACCGAATCATGTGGTTTAATGTACATTTTAAAAAACATTGTGTTTGTCAATGCTCTAACTACTTGCTGGTTAAATTACTACCTTCAAATCAAAAAGTGCAAGTTTGCCAAAACAGAGTTTTCCACATAATATATCAGCTTTCTTAAAGTTCCTGAGAATTTCCGTAGACATTGTATCAATTATTCAAGAAAGAAAATAAAAGTAGAAAGAAACCTGAGGAAATCAATCAAAGAAATAACTTCTCTCTTTGTTTATTAGATTTACTCAAGCAACGTGTTCTTGGATTTCTTACTGTAAAAGAACTTTTACGCTAAAGAAATTTTTTTTTCTATTTCTCCTAATATAACACTAGCAAAATAAATACCATTTTCTAATGTAGACTAAGATTGGTAAAAGCTTTAGTTTTAACTAGATTTCTGTGCTATTTACTTTATAGTACTGTATTTTCTACACTTTTTGCCAAATGCAATTACCACACAACTACATTTGCAATATTGAATTGAAAATAAATGCGGAATGCAATTACATGTACGATTGTGGTAATAAACTTTGAATTAAAAAGTTTAGTTATAGAAATGTGTTAATTGTTTACCCGTAAAAACTGTATTGTAACGAAAATAACATGCTTAATGTATCGAAAGTGTGAAAGTATTATCTTAGTGTATCGAAAAATGCGTTTTATAAGTTTTTTTTAATTAACCTGTACTCTTTTCGTGATTTTGTTTTATGTTTAAATCTATATGAGCTTTATCATCCTAAATAAATTAAACATTGTGTAGATAAACTGAAAGTAGTAGAAACTTTATTTCTCCAGGCTTTATTTCTCAAACTTTATTTCTCTGCAAAATAATTATATATTTTAAATCAACTATATTTAAGTACTTTTTAAGTTATAGTTGAAGTTGTATTTAAATAGTTACACTCGATTATTTTTTCCAACTTTATTACAATCTTTCCTCAATCGAAAAGCATTCATCACTAAAATCAATATTATTAATATTTCAGCAATTTAATTTTTGTTTTTCTTTTCCTTGTTGTAACAATATAATTATACACAAAGATAAACATTCTGGTAAAATTACAGTACTATATGAGCCTAAATCAAACCATATGGTGACAAAAAACCATAAATCTGGAATTGAAAAAGAAAATATGGTATTTTAATCACTCATTTGATAATTTTTTTCTGTACATATACTATCAGTTTACCGAAAATACTGGTTTTCAAAATTATTCTTATTTTTACCCACAATTTAGTAAAAAATACTACATTGAAAAGTATATTTTACCGAATAAATGGCTTTTAAGCCCAGATCTAAAGTATCATGAGAAAATTACAAAATTGAATCCCATGTTATAAAACAATATTTTCCTGCTAGTTTTTTTTTCAAAGTACTAGTTTTTTTTCATTACCAAAGTACTTCGGTAAAAAGTAACGAACCTCTCGGAGTCCGGGATTCAGTTGATACATTATTTTTTTAAGCTTTCAAAGTTTTGATTACTTCTAAATACTACTCAACAGTAAAACAATTTATGCAATTTCACAATCTTTTTTTAAAAAAAATAATCTATTGCTTTATCCAATGAATTATTTTTTCATCAAACTAAAAAAATCAATCTGTGTAAGGTGCATAAATTTAATTGCCCCGTTGGAAAATTATCACGGATTTTAAAAGCAACGTTATACCTTCATTCTGATAATTGGCAAATAATATTTATATTTGATATTTATAAAAATAGTTATGTATTGTTTAAGCAGTTTATTTACTTCAAAAGGGATAAAACTTCTGAAGTAGAAACATAAATTGCAACATTTCTACAAGCAAAACGATTATGTGAATTTATCGATAAAAATTTTATACGGATGTAGTTAAACGGAAACGTTAGCAGATTCAGGCCATCTGATAATGAAAGCGAAAATCGATGAAATGTAATTTTAAGAAAAAATCTGTTTCTAAGATAAGTGACAGCGATTGGCCTGAAGTCATGTTAAGGAAAACTTTAGTTCTTCCAAATAAAACTGAATTTACATTGGCATAAGGCAGTACAAATACATTTTAAAAGTGTGCAGAATAGTATTTTTATGTTGTTAGCAGATATATTTCCAAAATTTGAAGAGCATTTACAGCAAATTATTCAATCGAGCAATTATTTTACATCTTTGCATTGCATTACTGTTTCGATTTGTTTTAATTATTTTATTAATTTATTTGCTGAAAAATTATAGGAAAAGTTAATTTTTAAGTAAGCCAACAGCAGAAGTGCATTGCATAAAGATGATTTTTTAAACAGCAATGAAAATTTTAAAGATTATAGAATGCATTTAATGGTGTTCTTTGGGTACACCTTTAGTCAAATGATGAGGCATTGAACAGTTTACCATTTTTTCCCTCTAAACATGTGCAATGGTAGTGATAAAAATATAAATATATTTAAATTAAAGATTATGTTACCTTTGTTCAAAGTTAAAACTTTAACTGCTGGCTCTTTTTAAAAAAGGTATCTTGTAATATATATCTGGAAAATCTTTCAATATAATAAAAACATTGAATTTGCTTATACGAACTTTGACCATTTCTCGAAAGCACCTACATTATCTACTAGTACAGTAAACAAATAAATGGCTAATTACGGCTGTGTTAACCTATTTCTAGGCCATCATCCTCATTCTGCACTTGAAAAAAGTAAGGACAAAAGTCTTGTTAAGAGCATGAACTAGGGAGCTAGAGTAAGCAGACTCATCTCACCAAAATCAAACCCATAGCCAAACCCATAACTTATAGATGAATGAAAATTTAATAAACAACACTTTCCTCCACCATAATATACACAAAAGTGAAGTGCTATTTTATATTAGTTGTGTTAAGGTAATAAGAAAAATGATTGCTACTATTATAAAAGTTAATCGAGTGCTAAACTTGCAACATTTACTAGTTCTATAAATCGAGTGTCAAGGATCGAGGTCAAAAATACTGTACTCGAAAGTAATGTAAATACTTTTCTTCTCTGGACACAGTGCTTATACCACAATTTTTACAGTAATATTTGTTTAATTACAAGGATTCAAGGAATTTACAATAATTATTACTGAGAACAAATCACTGCATTTCCCATTTTCTGTTCAGCGAATATTTACTGCAAAAATTGGATTTTACGATAAACAGTATTGGTACTTCAGTGTAGCATCCATAAATCCAATTTTATCGTAAAGTTTTGCACCATAAATGTTACAGTAATATTTATTTTATTATTGTGATTCTATGATTTTAAAATAACTATTGATGTAAAAATTACTGCATGTTCCATTTTTTGTTCGGTAAAAATGGACCTTGAGGGTTGAAAATGAACCCTGAGAGTGACTAAAAACGGATTTTGAGACATTTTGACATAATTTGATCTGGAATTTTCGACAGTGCATTTATTTAGTATGTTTGTCAAATTTCTTTAACTACCATTTAGAAAAAATGGAAGCATTACCACTTAGATGCTTCCACGTTTTTATTTTATTTTTCTTTGTTAATGTAGAAGAAAATAGTTAGCAAAGCTCATCTTATTTCCTAATTTTATGTGATAGTTAAAACTTTTAATAAATGTTTTATTTGTCGTATATTTTTCACGTATTTTGACATTCAAAAAATAATAATGTGCATGATTAAAGAATTTATTTAGACATTTAGTTTCATTATTTAAAAAAATGGGCAAAGTTTTTTGCTTAAATTTATTTAATTTTTTAGAAAACGATACTAATATTTGATAAAAAAATATTTTTCCAACTTATTGAATATCATCTTTTGCTAAGTATCACTTGCAAAAAATATTAGTTGTGCCAATATTTAGTGAGCAATACATAATTTTTACAGCCAATTTAATTCAAACAAAACAAAACAAAACTGAATACAAAATTTTACTATTGCTTGATAATAGAAAAAAATGCAGCTCTTAAGCATGCGCAAAGGATATTTAGAATTTGTCGACTTCGCGATAAAACGTTTGCTACTTGAGAACATAGTTGTGCAAGCCGATATTTATTCTCACAGCACTGAGCTGTCAAGTTGAAAGTACCACGAAATATGTTTGTAGAAACAGAACTAATCAGGAATATTCATGGCATGAAGAACTGAATTGTCGACATAGAAATGGTGATACACATCCAGAATCATCTTGCGTTTGCATAATGAAGAATGGTGATTTGCTACAGCAGTAAACTGAATTTATATATTTGACTAATGAAGTGCTTCTAACTACTGAATCTGATGCAAATGGCTATTGAGAGAAATGATAAAGTATACTATTACTCAACTATCAATTGTAAAACATCAATCTAGAGATGTAAAAAAAACTTTGTATGCATCATGAAATTTAATCAAAATATAGTTTATTTTCGTTTCAAATGCTTCACCTTTCAAGTCTCAAATATGTATATATATATATACAAAAAAATCGACGCACCGAGAAGCAATCATCCGATTGCTTTGAAATTTCGCGTGCATGAATGTTTTGAACAGATCAGGCTGGAATGATGCCGACTGGGGACGTATAGTCTTTAGCGACGAATCCCGCTTCCAACTGTGTCCTGACGATCATCGAAGACGTGTTTGGAGGCGCACAGGGCAGAGGGGGGGGGGGATCCTGCCTTCACTATTGCACGCCACACCGGCCCTCAACTAGGCAGTATGGTCTGGGGTGCCATTTCCCTTGACAGCCGGATCCCCTTGGTCGTCTTTAGAGGTACACATACTTCACAGTGGTACGTCGACGACATCCTAACACCTGTTTTGCTACCGTTCCTTTTGCAGCGTCCAGGTCTGGTTTTTCAGCAAGACAATGCCAGACCACATACGGCACGTGTTGCTATGAACTGTCTGCAAGCTAATCAAACTCTTTCTTGGCCTGCCAGATCACCAGATCTCTCTCCCATGGAGCATGTCTGGGATATGATGGGAAGGAGATTGCATCTGGCACGGAATGTTGATGACCTCAGTTCGACAATTGGATCGAATATAGCAGGAAATACCGCAAGAGACGCTCCGGGAGCTTTATCGGTCTATGCCACGCCGTGTGGCAGCTTGTATCCAGGCTAGAGGCGGGTCAACACCTTATTGAACTTGTTACTGTAACTCTAAAATAAATTATTCAATTGTTCTGAAATTTGAATTATTTACTATTCTTTACATTGTCTCCTATCCACCAATTTCCGTTCCAATCGGACAACTCCTTTTTGGTGCTTCGATTTATTTGTTTTATATATATATATANTCATGAAATAACTAGGTATTCTATAAAATAACGGATTTCATACTTTAACGGTAATATATATATATATATAAATTATTTTTATTAAAAAATTTGTCTGAAACATTTATTATTGCATTATAATTTTTTGAAAATTATTGAGATTATTACTTTAACCTTTTCATTGCTAAAGTATGAAGGAATATAGCGAAAAAATATTTGAAAGTCGATTTTCCATTTTGCTGCCATAAGTAATAATAAAATAAAGAAAAAATGAATTATACTGGCAGGAGTCTAATAATTTTAGGATCACATGGATGGACCTTAGTTCTTAAGTAAGTAAAATAATGTAAAGATTTAAAATGTTAAATTGCACCTAAACTAGGAACAAACATGCATATTATTATATTATGGTCTATTTAAATGCAATGAGGAATATATTTAATAATAATTTGGAAAAAATATGAATTTACTTGCTTTTAAAATTATGGCAATTATTACTACACCTTTAGTATTTTTAATACAAAACTATATTTATTTTTTAATACAAAAAAAGCCTATTTGACCATATAAATGGATTTTATGCCGTGCTCCTAGCTATCATGATAAAATTACCCAATTTTATCACATTTACCAATTTTAATTCCATATTATTAAACCATATGTCATTGTCAATTTTACCAAAATCATTACCAAAGTGATTAAGCGAAGCAAATCTTTTTTGGTGTTTCAATAGCGTCAGAAACTCGTAAATTTTATCTGGTTCCGGTATTTTTGATGATACTTTTTTTCCCAGTATATAATTGCAGGGATTTTTTTTAAAAAAATTGATAAATTCTATATTTTTCTATTAAAATAATTTTAGTTTAAACTTTATAATTGCAGAGTATAAATGAGTTATACCTTTCTTTTAATTTTGAGATGAAAAATGTCATTTTATAAGTATTACTCGTTATGGTCTTATAATTATTTCTTTTCAATATTATTAACGTACCTAAATCCAATGCCTAAATTTTATTTCTTTTTTACACGTTATATACTTCGAGATTGATTTTTTCCATTGATTTATACACTCTGAAAAATGTTAGCAAAATTTAGAGACTTAACCGTCAGTTCTTATGGTCAGATTCTTTCTTTGGCCTTTATTCAATTCAACTAAATATGTTTTTTAATTATTTTCTTTTTTTCTTTGCCTTAAGAAAAGATACTTTTACTTAAAAATATTATGAAAAGAAATATCAGAGTAGAATGTAAATTGATAAAATTATTTTTTTGTTCAAATTCATGCTAACTGAAACTAATTCATTAAAAAATCTATTTATATTAATTTCTAATAAATTAAATATTTTAATTAATTTTTAATTAAAATAATAAATTATTAATTAATTTTAATTATTAATTAATTTTAATTATTAATTAATTTTAATTATTAATTAATTAATAATTAAATAAATTATTTTTTTTATAAGTTGGCTTTCAAAAACCGTCCTCTTTGTGACAGCCATTACAAAAATGCTTCTTTATTTACTTCGGGTACATATTAGTTATATCAACATCAGGCTACGGACACAAATTTTCCAGGCTTGATCTCGACCAATGCCAAATAAAATCTTTTTTACTCTACTTTTGGCTGGTGACCTTAGTCAAAGAATGCGTAATCCTCTCTGCTTTCGATAGATGACCGGTATTGTCAGATATTGACAGACAGAGAAGGCAGAAATCGGTTGAATTTGATAGATTCGACAAAAAAAAAAAATCGTCTTGGGTCTGAAATAATATAGGGACCGAACTGAAGATAGCTTTCATGAGCGCAATGTTTATTAATGATCAGAGTCGATATATTTGATTACAGATAATTTACAAGCGAACCTGCATTGTTACGTATATAATAGCTTTAAGGGCATGAATTTAGTTTAAATTTTTAATGCTTTTCACTAATCGTAATATAGAGGTGATTTTTAGAAGGCTATACTTAGTTTTTAATTTTCCTTTTCTGTGAAAAATTTCATTCTATAACTCAAATTTTGTGGATAGGTAAGTGCTAAATTTTGATTATTTTTGAGTTAAAATGAATTATATTATAATTGCAATTAAATGTTTTATTTTATACGTTAATTCATAATGTAATTTTTACTTGTTTATTTCAATAAAACAATCGAATATTTATGGATTTTAGGAAATCTTTGTGTTTATAAGAAAAAACTGAAAAATGAGCTTTAAGTGTTATATGAAACTTTCTTTAAAACTTGTTTCATTTTTAATATAAAAGTTTAGGAGAGGCAGTTATGTATGTTTTGAAATGAATATCTTTGCCAAACTTAGCTCTAATACATTTTTGATTTTTAAATTATGTCTCTTTCGCGCAGTGTATGTTGAGAGTTTTTGTTTGTCTATTTCTTTCCTCACTGCCTGTGGAATGGCGTATTTAACAATTTATTTCTACACCAATTATATTTTCTCAGAATTCACAAATCTGCATAATTTATATTGTTTAATTTGCAATTTTTTTAATCAACTCATTGAATTGTTAATACAAGTTGAATCATCGCACATGCACACAATGCATAAATGTCAATCTGGTTACTGAAATCAGCTGGTTATGGAACACGTACCGTCTTTTTTAAACTAATCAGAAACATCTAGAAGATGTATACCTAAATGATTTAAATTTCATAGACAGTTTAGAAAGTTTTCATTATCAAGAATCTCAAAACGTGATGCCACTTTCAATTACATAATATCATCATAAAAGCAGACGATAGGGTGCTAAATCACGGTTTTACAAGTCTAAAAATGCTCTGAGACATTTTTACTGGAAAAAATAAAGTTAAACAATATAAATGCATTCTCATAGAATTCATTAAAGGAAATAGCAAGAACCATTTTTATTAGGTCATTCGTATAATAATGGTCATTTGTATATCAACCTTGAAATTGTTGAAGCATTCATACAGTTCTTATTAAAAAAATTCAGCCAATTATACATACACTGGTGTGCAAAACTTAAGCAACAAGTGGTTTTACGGCCACAGCTCCCCAACAAAGTATAAGATAGCCGTGAAATTGCAGTATAATATGCACGTAATTCAGTAGAAAGATTATTTGTGTGCAAATTTTAGAAATAAAACGTCGTAGGTGATGTAAGAGCACGTAAACCTTGTGGGTCGGCGCGCACAGGTCAAAGCTGTGATAAAAGGATGAAGAGCACCGTAGTTAAAGACATTCGCCGCAAGTGACTTGTTTTGTGAAGAAATCATTTAGACGACTTTACTCTCGGAAGAATGATTGGGAAGCTTGAGGAGGGGCGCAGTGTGACCAGTGTCGCAGAAGAGTTCGGGATCGACAAGAGTGTTGTTTCTCGTGCTTGGAATGCCTTTAAAACTACTGGTACAGCTGTTCGGAAGGTTGGTGGTGGCCGTCCAATGAAAACAACACCAAGAGATGACCATTACATTGTCCTCCAGGCGTAAAGAAACCGTTTTCAGTCAACGAGCGCCATATCTCAGCAACTGTGCACAGCCACAGGACGAAAGACGCCAGACGCCTCCACAAGGGTGGCTTATTTGCTAGACGTCCAGAACGCTGCATACCTTTAAAAGTTAGCCATCGGCGGCACCGTTTTGAGTGGTGCAGAGAACGCGAAACCTGGACACCTCATCAATGGAGTCGCGTCCTCTTCACAGATGAGAGTCGTTTTAGTGCTACAAGCGATTCTCAACGTCAGTTGATCTGGAGAGAGGTAGGAGTTCAATTTCATTTCCATAACATCGCGGAAAGAGATCGTTACGGTGGTCCTGGAGTTGTCGTCTGGGATGGCATTATGTTGAACGGGCGGACTGAGCTTCAGATCTTCGGCCGATGTTCTGTAACTGGAGACCGCTACTGCAATGAGGCAATCCTACCCCATGTGCGTCTGTTCCGAGGGGCCATTGGACCAGACTTCATTTTTATGGATGACAATGCCCGGCCACACTGTACTGCTAATGTTCAAGAGATACTGGAAAGTGGAGATATCACACGAATGGACTGGTCAGCTTACTCTCCAGATCTAAATCCCATAGATCATGTGTGGGATGAATTAGGGAGACGTCTTGCGACACGACAGTATCCTCCTGGTAACACCCATCAGCTAATGTACATCATATTCAAATTTCATGTCAATCGGATGATTTCATGTAGAAATATGACAAAAAACGAAGTTGTTGCTTAAGTTTTGCACACCAGTGTATAAGAAATTCTATTACATTTATAATTTTTTTAAACATAACAAAAATATTCTGGTTTTGAGTACTAAAATATTTTATCAAAAAAAGCTTTGAATAATTTCATATAATCCATTTTCACTGTTAAGTGATATTCACTAACTTATGAGTTTCAGTTTTTAGGTGGTTATCTGTAATAATATAATTGTTTTTAAAGATGTATTCAGAAATAATAATTTGAACAGCTTTATTATTTTATTTCTTTATTAAAACATTTTGTAAATAGTTTTTATCGAAGAATATGATTGATTTTTTAAATTTATAATTAAAATTAAAGTAAATATACAGCATTATATGTTAAATTATCTTTCGCTAATTTAGCGATGTTTTTTTTTAGCTTTTTTCAAATTATATCAAGAAAAAAAAGCAATTTTTCGAAAATATTTTCTTATTTCTTTTAGCGTCAAAACGTTTGATTTTTAATTGAATCAGTACCAGTAATCAGTAATCAGTAATCATTCCTTTTAAAAACTTACCTTTTACCTTACATATTGTTTCACTTTGCAATTTTAAATAGCACACATTTCTTATATTTTTCATGTATAGTGTTACCCCTTCATTAAAAATCAAAGTCTTATTAAATTTTTATTCTTTTATAATTCCGGCTAATTTACTATTTTTTTTACACTTTATATCATTTATGTACCATTGTACACTGCAAAGAATTCTCTATCAAAATACGGTATGAAGTAGATTACCAGCACTTTGAGTACATCATCCCTAAAATCCATTTTACCGTAAAGTTCATTTATACCATGAAATATTATATGTTATTTTTATAGCAATATTTATTTAATTAGAATGATTCAGTGATTTTACGGTGACTTACTGTAAAAATTAGAGTACATCAGATTTTTTGCTCCGTAACATATTCCGAAAAATATAGCGAAAAAAAATTTGCAGTAAAAAAAATGTACCGACACCAACAGTGCTTTCATTTTTTACCATAATTTGATCCGGAATTTTTGACAGTGTAGACCGAAATGTTCGTTTGGTAATTGAGCATGCTCATATGTGTTGGTTATATTTTTTTTAAACTTTGTTTTGTAAACCTAAATCATTATTGCTGCATTGTCGAAACGCCCAAGATTATTTTAGCCAAAGTTAATTCGCTTTTTCTTTTGCAAAAGTTGGATATTTATTTAATTTATACGCTTTCTAATCATTCATTTGTAGAAAAACTTTGATTTTATTTATACTATTCAGCTATTCAATTTCTTCCAAAATTGTCCTCCCGTAAAACATTTTTCTTTATTTTATGTAGTTTGTTTTTTTCTTTTTATATTGTTTTGATTAGATTTAGATTCTGCTGATTTAAAAAAAAAATTTGTAAGCAAAAATTTTGTTTTCGAAGTTATAGCACATTCATCGTCAAACTAATCAACTATGTGAAAACTTTTCAATTTTTCATCAATAATGCTAAAAGCAATATTGCATATATGCTAGCGTTCTATTGCATCCACTATGCTTTAACTGACTCTTTCTCACAATTTATATCAATTTATAAAACTTTAAAAAAACAATTTAATAAATATTTTACAAAAACTTTGCCTTACTTTTTTTGTCCAAAGCTGAAGCCATTGCCTTATCCATGGAGCATTCGAGGATCAAATAATAGCATTTAAGTGTTCTATAGAACGTTTTTTAATCGAAACTTATCTTAACTAAAGAACAATGGTTAATCCGATAGGGCCATTAATGTTTTATGACCAGCGTTATTCTTATCTTTTGTTATAGCGAAAGATATTAATGCTCATTCTCAATCTAGGATTTATCTGGAAATATCTTGTTTAACAAAAGCTTTTAATCGTGCCTAGTCCGATTTTTTTTGACTTTTACTAAAATAACATAACAATTCTTAAATTAAATGCTATAATAAAACTCCCTTAAAATATATTTCTAAATATATATATATATATATTTGAAGCATTGCAGAATTTGAAAGTTGTACCACCAATTAAGAAATGACAAAGTGTTTTCTAAAGTTAAGATAGAACAGTGAATTTTTTGATATTTTTATTGGATCGACGTTTCGGAAAAATAGTATAAAAAAAGCCCACTGTATTGGGATCGTCTATTAATTATCACTCATTTGATTATTGTGCTGTATACATAAATATTATTTTATTAAGAAAAATAAAAAATTAACAAATTTATAAAATACTGTAAAATATTTCCTCAAAAAATTTTTTATTTCTAAAAATATGGAAATACAGGAAAAATAACACATGTTTCTGTTTTGAAATTTTCAATGCATAGTTTTGAATGCGTGATAATGTATATAAATTTCTAATCTGACCTATCAGTGAAGAAAGAGAAGCTATTCAACTTTTTCGATAATAATCTTTGAATAACGTCTTGTTAAATAACTAACTAACAAATATTATAAAACAAATTTTAGTTCATTCTGTTTATTGAAATACTTTTTTTAAACTAAGATAAAAAAAATTAAATTTGAAGAAATTTAATATTTTTAAAAATGCTCATTACTTAAAGATTTGATTAGTAGGTTTGAAGGAATAATTCAATTTAAGAACCGAAACAAAAAGACATATATTTTTTTAATTATCAATTGAAAATCTAGTTATTGCTTTCATGTAAATTCCCCGTAGGTTAACACATGCGAGGAAAAAAATCTCTCTTCAAATGCCTTTATTCAATATTAAACAAATAAAATTTTATTATTAATTATTTAAAATAAATAAACTTTTGTTGATTGTTTGTTTATCTAAGAGAATGTGATATTTTGCGTCATCAATACACATGAGAAATATTATGTTTATTGACTTTTCCAATCTATTAATAAAGTGAGTTTAAGAAATTTTCGTCTACCAATTTGACCTTTAAACTCTGATTACCATTTTGTATGCTCTGAACTAAATCTCTCATTGTTTAACAATATCTCATTATTACTCATTTTCCCAACTTTTTTAATTTTTTGTTGTATTCTCTTGTTATTTGTGTTAGTCAATTTATAACATTTAATCTACACTGTTAAAAATGTTTCGGAGAAAATGGTTAAATATTAATTTATTTAATTGCTGTTTTTCCACGTTCTAACAAAACAGTCAAATAACCATAAATAACATGTTTTTCAAACTATGGGAAAAACCGTTTATTAACTGTTTTCACTTAACAGGGTGAACAGTTAATAAACCAGAGCAATAACTAGCAACCAGAATTTTATCGCACCAATTCGGCTCAACCAATAAAGCCACTCTGTTCATAACAGCTGGATACATATTGTAGCTGAGAGGGCTAATCTGTGAATCTCTGAGCCGAGACAACGGATGTTCGATTCCTAACTTTGACACTACAATATTTCCACATATGCTTTTATACATGAAGCGTTTCCAACGTCCTGCACTCTCCAATTCCCGATGGTTTATTAGAAAACGTTATTCTCAATAACGCACAGATGGCAGAACCATAAATCTGCTGAACTGTTTCCAATGTCCATTTAAATTTCTTTTTCCGTGGTTTTGAAACCGTGCTATTTGTAAATGGTAAAAAAAACTATATAATTTTGCATTCATGTTATTTTTAACTATACTTGTTGTAAACGGTTTCAAAACGTTAAAGGCAAAAAAATTTTAACTTTACAGTTAATTAGAAATACAGACTGCTGCCGGTTATTTTACGATAATTTTAGAAGGAAAATTCTAACTGTGCAATGGTTTTGACAAAATTCGTAATCTCAAACAAATAATGGTAGCAATTTCTTGTATTTGACGAAATGGTAGTTCACTTAGAAAATTTTCCTTGAACGAATTTGTGAGAAAAGATAAATTATCGGGAGCTTTAAGCGTCGAAAGTCGAGAGGGATTTTTAATTAAAGGGGAATAACAATTTGAATTGACTTTTAATTACTTCTAAAAAAATATTTTAAATTCTATTTTTTGTTTTTGAGATATAGTATGAGATAGATTGGGTTACTCGAAATCAAAACAGCTGATAGTTTTTTGATAATAAACAGCTGATAATAATCTAGAATAGTTTCAACATACCTACTAATACTAATACGGTCAATGTTAAAAGGGTGTATGTAACATTTTTATGAAAATAGGTTTTTTGTTTTTTTTTACCAAATAATACCGAGTAATTTTCTAGACTGCCTAAAGAAGAGAATCTGAAAATTTGGAAACAATTAAAACTATCTTTCACAATTGACAAAGTTTTTCTCTCTTCTCAAAAGGGTAGATTTCTAACATACCCACTTTTAACAGTGACCACTGCAATTATAAAGTAGCGTATAATCTCAGAATATGCTCCTTTATAAAGAAGTTATTAGAAGTTAAACGTAAGAAGTTATTTTTACATCCCATTTTACTTGTGATTCAAAATCTAATATTATTAAAATTAATATTTTAAGTTTTTAAATACTTTATTTTATACAACTGTTACGTATTCAAGATAGTTTTGAACTTCTCGTAAAAATCATTGACAAATTTAAATACGCAATGAAATTATCATCAATTTTAAATTCGTCAGTAAATTTACATAAAAATCTTCGTTAAATTTTCTTTCAATAAACTTAATAAGCAAAGAAAAGAATTTCTTTAAAAAAAAACAATTTTGAAACTGATAAAAAGCATCTACGTCTGCATTGAAACATTGAAAATAATATGATTGTCTCTATGTATTATTTCAAATGTATCAGTATTAATAAATATATATATATATATATTATAACGATCATATATATATATAGGAAAAAAATTCAGAAAACCCAAATAAAACTATTGTAGAGTACGGAAATTTTGACGATGCGTTTTTCTGACTAACATATTTAATTTATTAATACTTCAAGATCACAAGATAATGCAATTAAGAGGAAAATCCTGTACATTCTGTAGGTCAGGTTGGATTACAAAGCAGTATAAGGACGAGCGATATCTTGTTGGAAAATACGCCCTTGAATGCTGCATAGGAATGGCAACAGGACAAGTTGACCATTACTTCCAACAACCGTACACAGCTTGCCGTGGTAGCTCAGGGGATAGAGCATTCAACTTCCACTGAGGTAAACCGCTTTCGCATCCCAGCGATAGTTGTTCCATACGAATTCCGCTCCTGGCTCGCACTGACCACAGCGCTGACGTGAAATAACCTCAGTGGTAGACTGATCATGGGTAAAAGTCCCCTTTCAGTCAGACTATGTGTGGCAGGTTTTTGTGGTTTTCCTGCCCATCTAAAGCAAAGGCGGGTTAGTTCCATAAAAAAGTTCTCCACGAAGGCAAATTCTCCCAATACTTGAACAATTATTAATGTTTCTTCCTTGCACCCTCACAGTAAATTAAGATGGCTGCTATGATGTATGATGATGTGATATTTTTTTTCTTCCAATGCCTACCTGTGTTAACATCCGTCAATTCAGGCATACACAGAACGATTTTGTTGGCCTCTCTTCTTAGGGGCACCATATTAGGTAGGCAACTTCGCTCCCACAGTGAGGGCAGATAGGACAGAGAAGGAAAGAACCTTCATGCCTTGCCCGGGATTCGAACCCAGAACCTTTCTGATGCAAGGACAATTCCCTGCCACCTACACGGGCCGGTCGGCTGATGATGCGACAAATGTATGATGTGAAACTGTATGATGTGACACTGATGTATCATGTGACACTTTGTATTATGTGACAAATTGTAAAGCTCCTCATTAGATCCTCAGCTAAAACTTTCATTAAGTATGAATGTTAATTTCCCCGTTTTCTCGTTAAAAACAAATGTATAAACTAAAATGCAGTAATAATGTAAAAACCTAACACAAATGCTTGTATTCGAAGTCAATCTCCTAAATATTATCTTCAGCATCAACTTCTGTTTGATTTCTGCCTCATTTCCTTTTGTCGAATTTTAAGTGGCATGTAGTCAAACAGTAGTGTCCACTCATACAACTAAGGTAACAATGCGAGTAATTACTGTCCCTCAAATTGGCTGACTAAAGCCATTGACATAAGGGGCAACATATTAAGGAAAATGTTCTGCCTAAACACTAATGATGGTAATTTATTTTCTCTTTCAAATATCACGAAACTTGGATTTTATTTTATCGAAATATATCTACCTCCTTATCTGAAAATCGAACACAATTTTCACGAAATGTTCTGTATCCTACTTTAAATGTCCACAAGTATCACATTTTTCTTTAAAATTTTATTACAGCATTGTTTATTTGAATACGTCATTATAAATGGATAGCTGCTTTATATAACTAAAACAATCTAATTTGAAGTTATAATTTAAGTTTGCCTTTTTATTTATAAATTTGTTATATATTGAATATTTTACTTTATTTTAATTTTATAATCATTGTTAAACTGCAGACCCAATTTTTCGGGTACACGACTACTAATGTTCGACTCCGTAGCCCAGCAATTTTGAACCCAATCAAAAAGACAAAGGAACTCCTGGTTCAAATATGGGGAGAAATTTGCCTTCATGAAGAACTTTTTGATGGAACTAACCAGTATTTGCATCACACTGTGAGAAAAACCACAAAAACCTCCTATTATAAGCCTAATAGCAGTGGAACTCGAACCTGTGATCAGTCTACCACTGAGGGTATTTTACATCAACACTGTGGCCGGTGAGACCTGAGATTCGAACCCGGTTCACCTTATTGGAAGATGAGCGCTCTATTCCCTGAGCCACCACGGCTCGATAACTGATATTGGCATATTTCTTTGCATATTTCAAATTAAAGGAAAAAGTTCAAAGTAAAAAGCATAAAAATGGAGAATAAAGAAGACTTGTGCGCCGTGTTGCCGTTGGTCATGAAGTTATGGAGTCTTAATCTCAATGATCTGGTTCCAAACAGGCTGTTGCAGGTATGCTTTAAATAGTTTGTGTAGTAATGTTTTGGTTGCAACTTTGCAATGTCACTGCAAATTTTCCAAATATGAGACGACAAGTTCTATTTGTCAACAAGAAAATACTATTTGCCACAATAAAATTTAAATATGCTTTTTATTCAGTGCTTTGATAAGAAATATGTTAAAATTATATTTTAAATTGCGCATAACTAGCATTAATTTTGAGAAATCGAAACATTTTAATGACATTTATATGACAGTATATAATTTTTCAATACTAATTTTTTTAAAGTTTTACGTGTAGTATATAATATTAGGAGTATTATTTTCCACAAATAATTTTTATTGGTAAAGACTCAATAATATCGATCAATTATTTCTTTTCATCCCATTTAAAAAAATGGTGATTCTTTACTATTTCTTCATTGCGTTTTATACAGTGAAAAAATTATATGTTGTATGTAAATCCGAAATGCAATAGTGCAGTAATTTATTAAAAATATTTATTTATTTCACTATATATTAATTATCATTAAGTGATAGATTTGTGCCATTAGAAAAAAAAATATTAAGCGGTTTGCACTGTAAAAAAAAAAAAAAGATTCTCGAATTTCACGGAGCTTTCTTCTTCTTGACAAAACCGTTTCTTGGTATATGCTCTGAACAAATATTTCGTCAAAGAATCGAAATAAGTATCGTCCCTTCTTCGAGGGAATGAATTTTGTCTATTTTAACGAAAAATTTTGTTAATCCACTTTATTTGTAAGAAAAAAACCGGTAATGCCTAGTTTATCCAACTTTATCTTACCACTTTAACGTTGGCACCATGTAACCATATAACTGTATCAATGTCGCCTTAAGAACACAAGACAGATAGAATAAATTACACCCATGCCTGAAGTGGGATTCGAACTCTGTATCTTTCTAGAACGAAGCCAACTTCTTGATCGTCATACAGAACGGTCAGCTTGTCCCGCCACATTATTTTCGATCATCCTAGTTTCACGATTCTAATTTATCTCTGTCAATGCACTACGATAAAGTTCGAGTTTCATTTTCGTCATATATTTGAGAATTCCCGCTTCGTCACAAATCACGTGATTTCGTGGCGAAATAATTTTCGAAATTAATGTAATATCAGCGATTAATTAATAAAGTTTAAGAATTTCTGAATCGTCAAATTTGAAAGTTTCATTTCTGAGAGTGTGGGGTGAATCATTCAAAACAAAATGCAAATAATGAGGAATCTGCATGTGTAGGGTCATCACGTAATCTTGATTATTTTGAATAGTGTATATCTTAAAACTCTCGAAATCAACTCAGTATATTTAAAATCGACCTGAATTTTTCGTAATCGTAACTTAAAATTAGCTTAAAATGAAACTAACTTCAAGTAAATCAAAAAGAGGCGGGGATTGCTGATGACGTCAGAATCCACATCCTGGCTTAACGGAATTAGCCGAAACGAAGCTTGTCGTAGAGTGAAGTGATGTTGTTTACAATGGAATTTATTTTTGACAAAATTCTGTTAACTTTTTGATATCATACAGACAGATAAGGCTGTTTAATTTGAGAATGTAATTTTTTATTCAAAAATATCAATTTTATCATAGTGAAGTGTTGCAAGAAAATTGGTTTATACATAGAAATAAGAACTGTTTTGAAACTTTTTACCTAATGGTTTGATCCCAGATAGGAAATGGACATTTTTAAGATTTAGAATTTTTCTTAGGTGTAATATTTAATTTATTTAAAGTAATAAACTGGACACGAAAGTTGTATTTTAAAATTTTTTGCTATTATAAGCTAAAATATGTTTGCAAGATGCAATTCGCAAAATAAATATAATACAAAACTTAAAAAAAATAAATAAATAAATTAAAAACTAAAGAAAAAATTGCTATTGTGTTTTATTATTTTTATGTGTGCAGGTTCAATAAAATAGAAAGTTTAAAGAATTTAAAGTGTGACGTAAATAAAGTGCTGTTTTTTTCTTTTAGAATAAAAATAAAGCATAATTTTTAAAATTTCCTTTTTAAAATTTAAATATTGTTAAAAATGAAAATTTTGTTTCGAAATTTGTTGGTTTAGTAACAGTGAATAAATTTTGGAAAATGTTTTTCAATTGTTTTTAAAAAGTTCAAAAATTACATAAACAAGTTTGAAACGAGATTTTTGAAATATTTTGAGGATTGTTTTTTTTTCGCGTTTCGTTCTCCTTCCCCTCCTTCAGAGAAAATGTCTGTACAGCACGTACAAACATTTGACAAAATAAAATAATTTGGCAAATGCAGAAAGAAAAAAAAAATGGAGCTACTTTTCTAACTTTTCTTCAATAACTTTTGAAGCAAATAATTTTTTTTATTAATGTTCGTTTATTTTTTATAAGATGCATTAAAGTATGGATTGTTAAAGTAAAAAATTTCATGCTGGTTTGATAGCACACAGAAGAAATGAAAATGAATAAGATTTCAAAAAGTTTCGATTGAATTAATTTACAATAATTGTCTTGGAAAAATGTCTCTCTTATTTTTTTTTTTATTATTCACTTAGAAAATATTTTATTCAATTATTATTAGAAGAGTTGCAATCAATTTTAAGCCCCTTTCATTTTTTATTTTAATTGTCTTTAATTTTTCCCCTCCCAACTGCACAATAATAAGATGAATAATTTTTAACTCTAAAATTTTGATCTCTATAAAGTAGGAAACAAAAGTACATATGTTTTAGATGGTTAAGTTAAAGCTGAACGAAATGAAATAGGTTGTTTAATGAAAAAAATATTGATAGAAATTAATAACCTGTACACGATTACTCTTTAAGAATAAAATCCCTTCATTTCAAAGAACAAAAAAAGAAAAAGGGAGTTACCTAACGGGCGTTTCATAAACATTTTAATTCAGCATAATGAATGATTCCTTCAGAGAAGCTTCTTCAAAGGACAGAAATCTTATAAATTTAAAATATAACTGAGTACTGTAGAATAATCTTCGTAACAAAATAATAAAGTTTCGGACAGTTCGTGATTTTTTTTTTCGTTTTAGTCCTCACGTTTGATGACTTCCCAAGTCATGATTCTTGATGGTTCCATCAAAACATTTTGATGGTCTATGTTGGTTTCAGTGAGATTTTTGATGGTTTAACATCATGTGATGGTCACCATTATCCAATATTTTCCATTCTGTGTTCATGGTTTTTGATATGCCAACAAACTTCCATCATTTCATGATGGAAAATTCTACTTTAATACCATGATGGTTGACCATCAAGAAAAGTCTGATTCTCATGGACCAACAATCCATGATGATCTGTGATGGTCCATGCTGGTTCCAACAATACATTTTCATGACAGTTTAATGGGAAATCTTGTTGGTTCTCAGGAATATACCAAAAAAACAATGTGATTTTTTTAATGTTGGAGCACCATAAATCAGTTCGAATTCCTACATGGGGGTAATGGTGATTCATGATCATTCCAACATTTGATTTCAAGGAAACTATGATGGAAATTTTTAATGGTTCAACATAAGTAAGCCCTCAAAACAAGTTGCTATTCTTATATTGGACCATCATAAATCAGTCCGAATTCCTACATTAGAGTGATGGTTACTAATGTTTGTCGCCTTAAAAAATATGTTTTATGATGGAATTATTGATGGCTACCATCAAGATTATGTTGGTCCATCAATAGAAAATCGTCAAAAATTTTGACTTATGTTTGCATCAGTCCTCTCATATTTCGCCTTTTGGTACATAAAAATATTTTATATGGTGTGTTAAATATTAAGCTAATGCAACGTGGCATAAAAGAATACTTGTAAGTACTTGGAGTTCTTTTCGATAATTCTTATCAAATCTTCTACTAGGTGCAACACGTGCTTTTGCTGTATCAAAAGGTGATGGAAGTCGCATTGGTGCTATATTCTGACGTCATAAGCCAAGGTGGGAAAACTAACTGCGTTTTAGGGGACGTGTTCAATCGTGCGACTTTAAATATTAATTACAAAATAATTAGAAAACTCATTGAACTGTAATTGGTGCCTGTCGGCATAAAATGGCATGTTGTTTCATTTTAGAAAATAAAAAAAATACCACACAGGTTCCTCATCAAATAATATGTTTATGAGGAATTTGAAAATAAAACTGAAATCAGTTTAAAAGATATCATTATATAATTTTCGAGAAATTAATATTAATTATTTAAAAAATATTTCAGGTAATTAAAATTAAAATTCTTTAACTGCGAATAATCATGCAATTTCTTTGGCATTTTCCGAAGAAATATTCAATATTATAAATATAACAATTAAAAGACTTAAATTTGATTTCACTTTTTTTCATGTAAGTGTTTTATAGCTAAAAGAAGTAAATAATAAGTTACCGTTAATAATAGTAAATAAGCTCATTACAAATAATTTAATCACTAATCAAAATTGTGAGGAAAGCTATACATCTATAGCTTTAAAAAGTATTTTTATACTTAATGCATTAAAAAGAAGACGTGTTCAATAATAGTATCAGATTTTCGAACATTTTGCAAGAAGTATACCCATTTTCTAATACCCATTTTTATTTTCTACGAATTAAGTACCATCACTTAGAATTTATTTATGTTTTATCAATGTCTTTAAATTGAGAAAAGAAAAAAAATATAACATATCTTTACATTAAATAATATTTAATATGCTCCAGCTTAAAACTAACCAAACATTCTCTACATCCGCATTAAATAAGACACTTTTTTAATCTACCTAAGGAGCCGCAGTGTTGGAAAACACTTCAAACGCCGTTGAAAACTAATTTCGTACATCTGAATTGTTTGTGTATTTCCTAGAGCAAAAGTTATTAAAAATGAGTGACTGTTATAAAAGTGAGCAGGTAACATTCAGAAATATTATTTTGGAATAAGAACATGGTAACATGAAACATAAATTACATTTCAAAATAATTAAAATTAATTTTAAAAGCTAAGATGTCTTAAAGACATTTAGATTAAATTAAAACTAGCACAAATGTATCTTCAAATATCATCAGAGTTAAATTATTTAAGTTAATCCACCTTAAAATATTTATTTATGATTGCTCCTATTTTCATTTTAATATCATCCTTAGCTATTTAAAAGAAGAAATTGGGGCATGTTAGCAAAAGGTTTGACTCATAATTTCCGTCGTAAGGGGAGACAACGAGAAGCTCGAACAGACCATCAAATTTTTGCTTTCATAAGTATCAATTTATTGAATATTGTATTGCAAATAGTGGATCCCTGATAATCTTCATATGAACGTATGAATCATTTTGAAACAGAAACCCGTTAACATGAAAAATCTGAAAAATTGAACGTTTTGACTGTAGACGTATGCGCTGGTCTTACATTGAATGACCCAGCTCCCCTTCATGTTTTTAAATGATGCACTTTGCCTAGTCTGAGGTATGGTAGTAGTAGTTAATTTACGTCACACTAGAGCTGCACAATGAGCTATTGGCGACGGTCTGGGAAACATCCCTAAGGATGATCCGAAGACAAGCCATCACAATTTTGATCTTCTGCAGAGAGGATGGCACCCCCGCTTCGGTAGCCCAACGATCTGCACTCAAAGTCGAGCACTTTACGGTAGAACAGTTTAAAGAGGACCAATACCACACACTCTCGGTCCCTACGCAGACTGATTCAAGTGGTCACCCACCCACACACTGACGCAGCCAGTGATGCTTGACTTCGGTGATCTTCTGGGAGCCGTGTCTTAACGATCAGTTCACTGCGGGACTCTAAGGTATGGAAAATGCATTTTAGGAGATCGATGTTTGCATCTCATGCGGAAAATTGATCCTGATTGAATAAATAACAAGCCGTGGCCACATATGGTAAATGATTTTCAAGAAATTGAAAATATTCACCAGATGATCAATTATAAGTCTTCATACTTCAAACTTATGGAGTATATCTAAGATGCTATGAAAATGGTAGTTAGAACTCATAATCCTTTTTAGAAAAATTTTCCAGGGCCAGAAAGCAACATTTCTGAAGGAGGGGAATCATATGTCGTAGAGTTATCTCAATGCCTTTTTACCAATATGACCTTATAACTTATATTCTGTTCGATTCCCTCTCTCAGAAATAAGACTCTCACTTTTGACGATTCAGCAATCCTTGTACTGTATTTCGTTTATTTTGTGAATCACTTGATTTGTAACGAAACGCGAACACTCAAGTAAATGAGTGGTCATACAAGTAAGATTCGAGTTCTGTTTCTAGCATGGATGTAATTAATCTCTTTGTTCCATCTGTTCTTCTTTCGTTGTTAGGGCGATGTTGATCTGCCTACATGGTGCACAGCATGATAGTCATTTCGTCACTTTGACGAAATTTTTGCTCGGATCATATACCGGGAAACTGTTTAATCTAAAGTGAAGGAAGTTTCGTAATATTTGAGTATCCATTTTTTATGATGCAATAACGACTGTTTCATACTTTAGAACTCTGTACAGGTGAAAAGTGGCATGCGTATATATCATAATTGCTGAACAGTTATTTTATTTCTATTTCTCCTTACCACGTTTTATTAAATCTGCACTGTGGTTATGGAGGTTAACGACTCAACGTGTAAATTCTTATAATTTGAATGCTAGCGTAAAGGTTCTTTTACCATCAGTTTCGTTTGTACTTATTTAAAGATTTTTGTTCATTTTTCGTTCAAGAAAAGTATTAATTATGTGTAAATAGTAAATATTTTCGTTACTAATGTAAGAACATCCACTTAAAAGAGGAAAAAATACGATGCAATTTATAATAGTTTAACACTAAATTGCCCAAGGAAGTCATTTTGACTGCTTTTTAATTCGAAAAACAGTGAGGACACAATTTCCTAGAATTTTGTGACTTTTTGTACAACATATAATTTTTTTTATTGTTGATATTTGCTAATAGCTTGTCATATAACTGCAAATAATATAAAAAATATTAAAAATTTATTTTAAACAAATTTTTTTATACATTCAATACAGGCAATATAGGTATTTCAGTCTTTCTAGTGTTAAAGACCAAGTGAAGTTACAAACATCAATAAATACAATAAACACCCAATTGTTTTATAGCCTGTTGTTAAGGTCTATAAATTACATAAAAGTTAGCTAGGAAAGATTCAGACTGCAGTTGGGTGGACAAGATTAAAGAAAGCTTAAAGAACAGAACTATTTCAAAATTACTTTTTGCTCTCGAAAGTAGTTCCAATCGAAGAAAAAAAAAGCATACCTGTAAGTCCTTGAGACTGCGGATTGAGTCGAAAAAAGGAAAAAAGAAATTCTGTATAAGAAAGTCTTGAATCATACGTTAAATTTAAGAAGCAATTGTGACCAGACTTTATTTCTTTACGGAACATATTATGTATTGTTAAAATGAGTAACTTAATATTGTATGTAATTTATTGTATTGTATCATATAACATTGCATCTCATTGTTTATTGTAATAATATATTACATTATATAAAACTTATTATTTTTAAGAGAATAGCATTTAATACAATATATTCAATTTAATTTTAGGAATAATTCTTAGAAAATATTAAAACTTCCAAATACAAATTTTTGAAATTATTTTGACTGAAGAACTTTAGTTTTATACTTTTATCAATACTCGAACAAGTTCTTTGATAATGTATAACAATAATTATTGTTCTACATTATCAAAATAGTATTATATATTATCACAAAATTTAAAAAGCTAAAATTTTACAAGAATAAATTAATTTTTATGTCTGAATATTCCGGATTTAACCCTAAGAAACAAGGATTCCGCTTTATTGTGGGTTCCACTATTTCCCTCAGCTTCCGTTTTTTCATATATCAGATAATTACAATAAAAATTAATTTTTCATTTATTTTAATCTAAATAATTTATTTGTATTCTTTTTTAAGTTTGAGATAAAAAAAATATTTGCGACGTTTGAATTTCAAACTTTTGCCTATTTGTTAGATAATATCAAAAATAAAAGTTTTTTAAAGCATGAGCTTGTGTAACAGTTCAAGTTTAAAATTATAGTAGTACTAATAAAAATGCATTAATTTGTTCTTTTTTAATTGCAAAATAGTAAAATTCACTTAAAGTAAAATCCATGAAATTCATTCGAAAATGTCGTTATAAAGTATTTTTCATTCTTGGTTTATCTGTTTATTTTGTTGAAAAATCGATTGTTTTTATTTTTTATTTTTAGCAATTATTGTTGCGGATTCTAGTGAGGTATTTCTTGTACGATAGTATTATGATGTGAATTTAAATTCAGGAATTTGAGTAATTACTTTTTGACGTGCTCGATATAATATGATTTACTAAACAAAATAATTTGAAATTAAAAATTTTTGAATCTTATACATAACTATTTCAACATGTGAAATTCGAATTTCGCATTAGTGTAGGCACTTTTTTGACTCGGGATTATGAAGTTCTAAATTCACACAAGTCTTGATGATTTTTCTTTTTGCAAGTTATTGCTATTCATTCCCCACCTAGTATTTGAATTGCATTTTTTGACACTTTCGATTGCGATCGGGCCGATTGATTATTGATCAATTGATTATATCGATTAGTTTTTTCAAAACTTTTTGTTAAGAATTTCTCCCTTATTTTTAAGATGCAATTTTTTTTTCTTTTACTTTTTTTCTTTTTGATATTATTATAAAGGAAAAATTTCTTAATCTTCGAAAAGTTCCAATAAATTGCTTTTTATTTTCTATTTAATTTGTTCAACATAATTATTGCAAAGTGCTACTCTTTGCTAGCTTATGATGAAAATTTCGAAATTTTTCGTTAGCTTTGATTTCTTAAATAATTGATAAGGATTGTACGAAATCTTTAATACATGAATTTTTACTTTTTCTCTGGAAACAGGTTTTTTTTATCGAGTTGTGGGAATTTTTATTTTCTATTCTTTTTCAGTATTTATTAAACAGAAAAATATGTTTAATGAAACTCAGCATTAATTTTTTTTTTGTTTTAAAACTTGATTAATATAGAGTAGAATTCACATGAGACATTAATTTCAGGATTTATTTCAAAAAAAGTTCAGATTTTTGACCCTGATCACCAACGACGAAAGAGTAATGTACTTTTAGCACAGCAAGAGGTTACTTTAATATAAATTAACTGATTTAAAAAATTAAAGATTCGAATTAATTTTTGAATTAATAATGTTTTTATTTTAGTTGAAAAGAATCAAATTAAACTTCAAAAATTAATTTAATTTTAAATGTAATATTAAAATCATGTAGAATCATAATAAATTGTAAACATATATTTATACCATTAAATTTAAGTTAACGGACCAGTTGTTTAAAAATATTTTGGATTATCTCCTTACCAGGTGTAGAGATTTGTTTTATGTCATAATGTGATTTCTATAATTTTCATTAAAAAAATTGGCAAAGAAAAGCCTAGAAAATTCAGAAAATATATGATTTTACTTTAGTAGTACAAATTAAAAAACAACATAAGTTACTATACAGATCATATTTTTATACTTAATTATTGTATCTTATAATAGTATTTTTTTTCCAAATAGCTTAGTACTATTCATACCAAATTAGGTAGATTATTTTTTTGATGCTTTTACTTGTTATGGGTAGTTCTTTTCTTAACCCTTTCGCGCCGACTGTCACAAATACGTGCCAGCGTAAAACCGTATCAATCAGGGTAAAAAGATAAAACTGGTAATCAAAGTAATTCTTTCGCAGTTTATTTGTGGGCGGAGTTATAACTGTTTGATTCATTTAATTCACCATTACTTTGTTCAAAATAAAACTATTTAGTTATACTTTGAATTAACATTGATTATATATATGATTAAACTAATAATAATTAAAGTAAAAGCAAAGTAAGTCTGTCAAATCAGAAAGGACTACATTTAAGTTACCGTTTCTTATTTAATTACGTACTGATCCTGATTTTGTAAGAATGCTTTTCTGAATCACCCGTCCCCAAAGGGTTAAGCATTCCTCTTATTATTTTTTAAGTACTGTAAAATTTTAGAGATTAAATTACGTAGATTCATAGTCAGTAAAATCCATTTATCATAAAATATGTCTTTTTTCCTTAAAATATTATACTGTTATTTTATATAAAAAATATTAAAANNNTGTATATATATATATAGTATTTTTTCTTTATTTTGATATAGAGGCTATTGAAATTTCTTGGATATCGAAGAAATTTCAATAGCCTCTATCAAAATAAAGAAAAAATACTCTGAAAACAAAAACCGTATCACAGTTTTTTTCCCGGAAAAAATCACGGACAAGCAGTGGCCAACCAACAAGTTCAAAACAGAGATCCATTTCATTCGAAAGACATATCGACCTTCTTTTCTTTTCTGAAACTTTCCCTCCTTTCTTAACATGAATGGCATGAAGAAGAGGTTTTGTTTGAAAAAAAGAGATTGTACAAAAGGCCAAACTTATTCAATATATCAAATTGATTTATCTGTTTCTGACCACGTATATTTTAACAAAAAGCCTTCTCTGCAACACATGAAAATTAAATATTGGCGAATTCTACCAAAGAATTGTAAAATAAATAATTTATATTCTATGCAGGATGCAATTTTTTATTATGCATTTGATTTTTTTTCTTCGATGACCTTAGCAACATTTTTACCTTGTCCCGACCCAAGTTGGGTACAAAATTTTTCCTATATGGATTCCATATGAAAATGTACCAAGGGACCAATATTGGGATGTCTAGATTTTTTTATATTGATCCTACATAGGGCCAATATCTGCCTTTATAGGACTTATATGGGGAGTATAAAGAATATAAAATATTGGGTCAATTTTACGATTCTTTATAGGGACGATATTGGTTGTGAAGCCGCTGTAAAATATCGGGTGATATATAGGGTCAATATCGGAAAATAACGGCCCTATGAACCCTTACTAAGGCAAGATTCGTTTAGATCGGCCCAAGTTATTTTGCTGCTAGGGATATTCGTAAAATCAGAATTAGGTCTGCTGTTCAACGCTAGTCATAAAATGTGTATGATATTCTATGCATATCATGCTATGTTTATTATAGATAGATATACCAATCTTTTTCTCTTTTTTCTATACAAAATAATTTTTGCAGCATATTCTGCGCCAATATAACGGCAATAAATGTTGTTTGGAGAATAAGACCTATAAGTGAAAATGGATTACGAAGGTAATTATTTTTTTCTTATAATTCTTTCATATAATCTTAGTTTAATTTTCTTATTAGTAATCTCTCATGCATCCTATATTTTTAATAATATTATGTTATAAATATATAGCAGTTTATTTATCGCAAGTGATAATAATATATGTTATTTAGTTACATTATATAATAACATTATATAATAATAAATGTAATTAAGGCAAAATGTGTAATAATAAAAAATTTTGTTTGGGTAATGTATGTAACTTAGTAATAATAAGTATAGATTAAGGGAATTAGAAATTAAAACTTATAAATGTTTCTTTGCTATGATGCTAATTATAAATGTTCTATCTTTTTTTCTGTGTATTATGTATCTTTTTCTTTTTGTATATTTTTGTACATGAAGAATATATAATTTGTAGTGAAACGTTTTTTAAACTTCTTCTTATAGATGTTTCTTTCAAACAAAATAGCGTTTTCAATGTTTCTTTTAAACCAATAGTACTTTAAAAATAATCAGTGATTCCTGAAGTAATTGTCGAGCTTCGAACTTCCATAAATTCTGAACATTGCCTTCGTAAGTTATAAAGAGCATGATAAAATTACAAGTGTGTAATACTTTTGCAACAAAGAAAAGCTTATGAAAGTTGCAAATGCTTGAAACTACAGTAAGTGAGCAAAAGCAAGGAAAATAACTTACCAAAAATGAAATAAGTTAGCCAACTCTTTTAAGATTTCTTAATTTAGCTAAAATATGATAAATATGTCAACGTATGAAACATTGGTAACTTAAAAACTTCAAGCTAAAATGGACAATGTATGCAACTTTCAAAGATAGTAAAAAATGGCCATTGTGCAAAACTCTTATAGCTCCTTAAAAACAAGTTTAAATGGCCAACATGCGACACTGACGAAATAAATAAAAAAATAAGGTCGTTTCATGCAATTTGAGATATCTTGCTGCCAATGGTTCTTTATAATACACTTGCAAATATTAAAAGATTAAAACTTCATTCGCTACAAAAAAAATTTAAATAGGTTATAATAGTCGATATTTTTCAAACTGTAATAAAACAGGTGCCCATTTTCAAGACTTGCCAGTTGTAAATGCGAAGAAAAAACTAGTGGTTAGAAATATAAAACTGAAAGTTTCCAACAAAAAATGGAAAAAATGAAGATGAGAAACAAAACTAGAAAAACCCCTGTAGCCGAGAGGGAAAAAAGACGAAAAACAGAAAAAAAACGCAAAAACTATACTAGCTAAGGGTATAAAGGACAATAGTAGAGTATTGTCCTTTCTTGTAATATAAAATATGTTTATTGTCCAAAATATTATGCTAATTTGCCTTTCTCAGTCTTTTCGGGTTTTATTATTCTGTTGTTTTATCACCATCGACAAAATAATTATTTAGCAGTATAAGTAATTATTTTATTTTAATCAAAAGTGTGCATTTTGCTTAATATAACTACTTATCATTAGCATTAGATTAATTTTGAAAATAGAGTTTTGGAAATGTTTACTTTATACAGATACCGTTTTTCAAATTTTATTACCAATACCGATTTCTAGAAAGTACTTTCCTAATATTTAGAAAAATCTGCTTTTCTCAAAACTTATTTGAAACTTTTATTTATCTATTCTTCTAAAACATTTCGTAAATATTTTAGAAACGTTTCAAATTGTTTTAAACCATGAAACATAGAATCTATTGCAAATGGATTAGAAAAAAAAAAAGGCTTAATAGTGAGACACTAATTCCCCGAAACGAGTTAGTTGATTTTACTTCTAAAGGGCTATTTGGGGGCTATAAGGGCCTAATTATGGAGTTTTCCTCTCTTTATAATGCAAAAATGGAGAAAATTCATTAATAATCAAAATTTATATCCTCTTTATGAAAATCAAATCGTATTCTTCTACTAACTCAGTATTAGTCTTCTAGGCTGGATTATTGTTAGTGATTACTTATTGCATCCAATCGACTACATCACCAACGGTGATAATAATAGATTTTAAATCAGGAGTATTAAGAAAACAAAACAATCTCTAACAAACAATGTATTCAATATCTTAACCAAAAATCCAATAATTGTAAATATTATTTTAAAAATAAATTTTGCAAGCTTTAGATAAACAGATTTTGTAATTGTGTGCAAAATGTCATAGACAATTGTTATCAGAAATAAGTCTTGAAGTCGAAGAAAAAAAGAAAAGAATCGTTGTCAGGAACTGAAATCCATAATTAGAAAAATATCATCAAACAGGAAATTATCAAAAATTGAGAAAATATAAAAATCCAATTGTCCCCATACGAAAAGTGTTGTTAATACATATATGTAAAAATAAAACTAATTGCTTGTGAAAATAATTGCTTGCGTTTAATAAATCGAAGTTTCAAAGTTTACTTTCTAAATTTAAAATAATACCTTTTCTAAATGCATGGAAAATAAATTACAATACAAACACAATCTCAAATAGCAAATATTAAGCTTTTATTTCAACTGATACTTTAAATATATCAAAAAATGAAAACTTCCAACATTAAGAAGATTGTGACATAACTTCTTTGAAGGATAGTATAATTATGAGGAAATTTTTGAGAGCAAATTTTACTACCTAAAACGCAGAACCTTCTCGAAAGTTAGTCATTAAGCAAAAAAAGTAGAAAAATGATTAAATTGGGTTTTGTAAAAGCCTTACATTAGCTCTTTTCTTGAGATCTTGATGAAAGCTCTCTTTTTACGAAAAAAAGATATGCTGGTGGATGATAAAAACAAATTTGCATATTTTCTTTCCTCTCATAGAAAATGTTAAAATAGCTAGGTTATTATGGAAAAAAGTAGAAATATTAATAAAAAATAAGTATACTTATTTTTTAAGAAAAGTCGAAGGGGTTGGCTCACCAAAATAAAAAAAACCTTTTTTAACGTTTCATTAGCTAATATTAAGGCTTATAACCTTTTTTTTAACATATTTCAAAGTAACATGGTGAATGGTTTAACATGGCAAAGATATATCGTAATACTAAAGGATATTAAATTAGATTTTTAAGTCTCTTCAATATATCTGTATATGAAACATAAATGAAAAAAAAAACATGTCTGTAAAAGTTTTTTTACTAGGAAACTAGCTTTCCCAGTATCACTAAATTTAAGATGATCCGTTTGATTAAATATAGGTACTCGGAGAAAAATATCCGGTAAAATTACAGTACTATATTTGTGGTAAAAAAAATCGTAATTTTTGTTAATAAAACCAAAATACATGGTATTTTAAACCATTTGTTTGGTAATTTTTTTCTTTTATATGGGAAAAGTTTAGCGGAAATTCTGGATTTCAAACTTGTAGTTCTTATTTCCACTCATCAGTTAAAATACAAAACTGAAACGTTAATTTAGTAGAATAAATGGTTTTACATACTCTAAAGTTCCAGTTTTTTAACGGCCACGGAACACTTAATCAAAATTCTTTTGATGGAACCCTGACTTTGAATTAATGTTTATAAGCAGATGTAAATATGCTAAACAAAAAGAAGAACTTCAAATTAATTCGAAAACTTTTAATGTGAATGAATTATTTTATTGTTTCATAAATAAGTTCAGTTATGTTTGGCAGTTGAATTTGCAAGTTTGCCGAAACTCTATTTTGTTGTTGTATAAATCTAGTAGCTTTTACAGTTTAAATTAAAATTGTATAAAATTAAGCTGAATTATAATATTTGAAAAAGAACTTATAAATTGTGAGAAAGGTTATCTCGAAAAATAATTCTTTATTCTTGAATTATGATAATTCATTTTGAATTTCAAAATTCAGTGAGAAATACTGATGCAATAATTTTAAAAAGCATATCATTCAGCAACTAATTCAATGTATTGTTTTTTGAAAAAAAAATTATATCTTTTCAAATTTCCTATCTAAAGTTTATTGCAATATTATGTAAATAATTCTACGAAAATATTAAACAAAAAATGGATTATTTTCCGGATACAGACCTATTGCATGCTTCAAAAAATTCTTACTGGTTAAGAAAAAAGTTCTAACTTACAGAACCCCCATGACCTTTTCACGGAACTCTAGAGTTCCTCGGATCATTATTTGAGAACCATTGCTCTAAGGCATGATAATTATAAATTGTATGACCATGGTTATTGTTATTTTTTCTAAGTAATTACCAAAGCGCTTCAGTGAAAATTATCGAGATTTTAAAATTCCTATAGAGGCAGATACACAGTAAATTTAACCATATTCATATGGTAAATTTAACCTTATTTTTTTCTCAATGTAATGAGCATGCCTTTACACCAGTGGTGGTTACGGATTAGTTCAATCTTGCTAAAACACAACTGTCTAGTATTCTTATTTCCTTGTGCACATACTTACACCAAAAGTGCGTTACATTTCACATCAGGTGATGGTTACAGACGAGTTCAGTCTTGCTGAAACACAACGGTCTCGTATTCTTATTTCATTGTGCACGTACTTAGACCAAAAGTGCGTCACATTTCCACAGCATTCGGACAAGCAAACTTATTTGTTTATCATCTATAAATGTCCTACATTATTGAGAAAAGTAATACGCATATTTAATATATTTAAATACCAAAATCACAATTTTATATTAAAATAAATTGAATTTATCAAACAAGATCAACGTAATTATTCGTTTTCCCCAGGACTAAGTTAGAACAAGTAAGCTTATTTTAATTATAAGTAATGTCGATCTTATGTTTGCCATCATTAACTAATACATGGCTGATATCTGAAAATGAAATTTGAATCACTGTATTAAACAAATTACTTCGCATTAGTTTGTTAATAAATAAAAGAAAATTAACAATTTGAAACGTTCTATTTACCTTCAAGCACATTCTTTCGTTTTGCAAATGTACCAAGTTGAATTTTATTCCAACGAATTTGTAAGGGTAATAATTTTTCATTTCATTTCTTTTCTTCAAATGCAAAATGAGAAAAAAGAAGAAAAAAACTGGATTATTTCTTCGAATTATGATTTGAATTATGATCGAATTTGGAAATTCAGTTTTATGTTAGCCTTTTAAATCTATCGATTGTCAATGCTTAAATTTTTAATCTTCAACACTTGAAAGTTTACTTTTTCAGATTTGTTACAATTTTACTCTTTTTCTCCACTTAATTTTTCAGTTCTTTTTTAAAATTATTTACACTTAATTTTTCCCTTAGTTTCACATTTGTTTCAAATTTTTTGTAATTTATTTATCCAAGAAACATCAGTATTTATAATACCTGCATAAATGTTCTACCATATTTATATAAAAAAAGACAAATTTTGTAAAAAAATCGAAAAAGAAGCTACTTTTAACATTTTTATCATTAACACAGTTAATAAAAAAACAATTTGGTGTTTTGGATCTGTTTCTTAATCACGCAATAAAACTGAACCAGAGTGTTTCGTTGATAATATTAGTCTATACTTACAAGACAAAATAACAGTTACCGGATAATTAAGATGAAAATATCCAGAAAGGTATTTTCAGTAATATTTAATAAATATTTGCATTATGAATTTCCTCCTGCAGATATGAACTTAAGCGTCTTTGGCGAAAATGCGAGTGATTTCAAGAATTCCAGTGGTTACATGGATTATGACCGAGACGAGTCTTTCAACATGTATTTCTTGGATGAGCTCATACCAGTGGCTCTTGTGTATGGAATAACACTGGTCGTGGGATTAATTGGAAATATCTTAATTATATACACGGTGGTGAGTTTCCGTAGGATGAGAACCATCAGCAATGTCTTCTTAGCTTCTCTAGCAACGGCAGATCTTTTGGTGGTTATTATATGCGTACCAGTTAAGGTAAGCAATTTTTATAACTGAAATGCACATTTAATTTTTAAATTTAAAAAATAAAATTCATGCAATTTTGAATAAAATATTTTGTTTTTGTTTTGGAGAATAAAATTTATTTAAACAATTTAAGTTGTAAAGATATCCTAACATTTTACAGGGAATTTCATAATGAACGAAAATCTTAGTGGTTACAGGAGGTGACTTCAAATATGGTAAATAATTTGCGCCAACTATTAATAAGATTCTCAATCAGACACGAAAAACGTATTTTCTCTGAATAAACATGTAAAGATATCTTTTATAAATTTAGACTCTTCTCCCTCAAAATATGGGAGTTGATAAAATTTCGAAGTAATTGGATCATAAATTTATGGACAATGAAACTATATTTGGTCATAATTCCAAACAATGGCTACAGCATGTAGAGTAATTTAGGATAACTATAAGCTAACTGTGCGAGCCATGGCGACTCAGAAGGCAACCCGGATTCGAATCCCAGCTATGGCTGGTCCATACCAACTTATGCCGAGCACAGTGCTGACGTAAGATATCCCTAGTAGTTGACTCATCATTGGTTAGATAGAGTACCCAAGCCACCTACCTACCGATGGGAGGTTTTCATGGTTTTCCGCTCCATGTAGCACATATGTGGACTAACTGCATCAAAAAGACCTACACCAAGGTAAATTTTTCCCATTACTCCACTATTAAATTAAACAATAAAAAACTAAATATAATTATTTTTTGAGTGTAGTTATCTGTGGGTAAATGGGTTTCATCAGTAAATGCAATTTTTAAATTGAATTTATCATTAAACCAATTTTCACTCGCTCTCCTGAATTAAGCTTTAAGGGTCATAATTTCCAGAATGTGGCCTACTCCCCCCACCCATACTTCAAGAGTTAAAAATCCAAATCTGTGAAATATATATTATGTTATTTGTAACACATGAAATATGCGTTAATATATTACATATATATAGGTATATATGCTGATTCAAAGAGAGAACGTCTTTGTGTCCAATTTCGGAACTAAATTAATAATAAGAGCAGATTAATTTGCATATTAGAGGTCACCTCCAGGAACGATTAAGATAGACACTTAGTTTATGAAAATCTAATTATTAAAACATAAGTATTGCAGGTCATATTTTTTTCTGCGCACTGTAAGGGGGAGTGGGGTCAATTGTAACATTTTTTACTTAACTATTAACTAACAAAAAATCCAATATATTGTTAGCATTAATTGACAGACGAGTAAAGTAGACTATCCTCTACTAGAAAAAAAAATATACCTTATTTAGAATGCTGTTATATTAGTTATTAACAATTTCTGACAGTAGTGCACTTGTTACAATTGTACCCATTTACGGGGTCAATTGTAACAGTTAATAAATTCAACTGAAACATAATTAATTTTCCATATTATTATAGTTGTGATATATTTTTTTATTGATCAAAATAGTAGTGATATTTTAGGCGTAAAATTAATAATGAGCATAGACCTAAAGGGTTAAACTTTTAACTTTAAGGGGTTAAAAATTTTAATTTATGCTGTGAAAGGTGACAAATAAAATAATGCCCGTGCAACATAATATAAATGATATAGGAAACTATTGGTGGTTCTTAAAGAGTTAAGTAATGGTTTGTAAACATAAGATTATTTATTTTCAGCTGTTACAATCGTCCCTTTACTTATTGTTACAATCGTCCCCAAGACGCCATTTCAGCTTCATTTGTTAAAAACAATGCTAGTTAATTAAAAAAACTAATCTTTTTTCTGAAATGTTAATTAAGGTGTCCACTTACATAGTCGGTTAATAATTTTTATTTGTTTAAACAAAATTACTTTGTTACAATATAATATTCTAATACCAAAAAAGTACTTACGTAGCGTGAAAATATATTTTGTGACGTAACTCTTTTAAAAGTACATAAAAATGGTTGCCTGCAGGGGTGTACATGTAGATTTATTAGATACACATTGTGCGCCACCTAGGAACCAAATCTAGAACCCGACACTCGAAATTTTCGCTCTATTACAATCGTACCCTGCTACAATTGACCCCACTCCCCCCTACGTATAGCATAATAATAAGAAAACTATTGTTATTTTTTATCTATTTAACGCATGAAAAAGTACAAATTATCCCATGAAAGCTATGTGTTTTATAAAGTTTGTAAATAAATTTATGTTTATTGCCTTGATGCGAGCTGAACTAAGATTAATGATAATCTAACAAAATCATGAATGAAATAAGGAATTTTAATTAAAAAACTGTTCAGAATATCTTAAAATTGCAACATATTCCGAAACGTCCATCTTTAACAGATATTTTTTAAATTCATCATAAATGATTTCAGAATTGAACAATGATTAGGAATTGTAAATTAGATTTTAATTGATGAAATAAGCGAAAACTTTATCGGAATCCAATGAATCACAATTGATAAAGATGAGACTGACAATATCAACGGCTGTTTGTCTACCTGATGAAACTGGGAGGTGTTTCTTATAATCGCATTATAATTTCACGTTTGTTTCCCTAACAATTAAACTGGTATTGGTATTTTTTGCCCTTCTTATTGAACAGTGATTTATTAGATATCTAAAAGGTTTTTTTTTCCACCCAATTAATGTTATTAGGGATCAGAGGGATTGATGTTATTAGTAAAATCAAATACATAAATTAGGGATCAGAAATTAATGTTTACTTCAACATTAATTTCCGATCCCTAATTTATGTATTTTATTTTATAACCAGCGTTGAAAAATCAACAGAATTCTAAGCTTGTGATTATTAGTATTTAACTCCGTACCCTTGTAATTTTGAACCCTATCCAAAACACAAGCGAAATCCTGGGCCAAAAATTTAGACAAACTAACCTTCGTGGATGACTTTTTCATGGAACTAACACGCATTCGCGTTACATGCACTTGAAAACCACAAAAAGATTCCGTGGTTAGCATGATGGCAATTGGATTCCAGACTTTGATATCTCTACCACCGAGTATATTTTATGTCAGCACTGTGGTCGGTGTGAACCGGGAAAGGAATTCGTATCCTCCAGCCAACGCTGAGATTCGAACCTGCTCACCTAAATGGGAGGAAATTGCTCTATTCCCTGAATCGTTGTGATTATCTCCTTCAGGAAAAACAATACAATCATCTCATTTGACGTGTTAGAATTTTTCATTTACATCAAAGTTCAATTTTTATTTACATAGAATCTGGGGACCAAATCTCAAATAATATTTGAATGATATTTCACGAAAGATTATTTATAATATTGTTTTTTTTTTCTGAAAAGTTACGTAATACTTTTATAATAAGAGTTTCATAAATTAAATCAACTATTTCCCATTCAAATATTCTGAAATATTTCGCTTTCTAAGGTTTATCTAATCAATACACTTAAGGTGAAAATAATGTAAGATTCTTTTCATGATTAATGTATACACTTCTGACATCAATTTGCAGAAAAACCTTTAGAAGGAAGATATATTTATAAAAATTGAGCTGTATATACTTTTTCCTATCCCTTACAATTGGTTTCGATAATATCTTTTATATTCAAAATGCTATATTCTGGCAGATTTAATTTAAAAATCCAAAGAACATATTTTTGCTTAAGGCTAAAAGCAAAATAGAACTTTTTTGTATGAAATATTTTTCCAAAAAGTGCAAGAGATATATTTCACAAAAGAATATTTTTATAAAATCCAAGTACGTTTTTTAAACTGTAAAACATTATTTTTTCTAAAATAAGTAGAAACAACTATCTACCTTAAAAATGTGCAAATTATGAAAATATTTCAACTTCAAAAGTTTTTTCTATACTTGAATAATACAAATTGGAATATATATATATATATATATATATATATATATTTACATATATATAGAGAGAGAGAGCGAGAGAAAAAGAGGACATGGGAAAAAATATAAATATTTTTAAAAAAAAGAAGAAAAAAAACTCCAAAACAAAGCTATTTTAAAATATATTTAATTTTTTTTGAAAATAAGAAAATTAAAGTCAGAAAGCAAATTAGGGGAAGGATACAATCTCATCATCAGCCCACACGAATATATCTTCAAAAAAGAGTGCTTTCTATAATTTTTTTCTTCTTCTTTTCTAAAAATATTAAAATATTGTTTCATATTTTCTTTAAATTTTTTACTTGTTATTACTTGTCCATGTACTTGCAGCTTATGCACAGTAAATAAATCTTAAAATTATTATTCTTAATTTTCTTTGTTATGCTCTCTTTTCTTGTATAAATTCTTTTACTATATACATGCTGAAACGAAGAAAAAATACTTTTAAATCAGGAGGTTGGAAACTGAAACCATTTTGCCGGAAAAGGAAAGTATTGCATCAAGGAAAATATTATTTTAAGGCTTCTGTTTTCCTTAAGGTAGGATCAATAAGGTCATATATGAAAAACGCTTTATTTTTTGCTCATACTTATGAGCTTCTGAATTTAGAGCTAATTTAGAAGACGAAACATTAAAGGAATCTTTGTGTCCGTGTTAGTGCCCTAATTCTTTTTGGACAAAAAATTATCTGCCCTAGTAACGAAAAACTCTTAAAACTATAAAAGCTTTTGAAACTGCATGAAGAAAAATTCTGGTAAAATTAGAGATCAGTATATTCGTCAGATTTCTGGCAAAAATTAATAAATAAAATTTTTAAAAAAACCACACATTTCGGTAATAATATCAAATTATACGATATTTATACCCTTCATCTGGTAATTTTTCCGCTCATATGGCGACTGTTTACTTGAAATTCTGGTTTTCAGGACTATAGTTCTCTTTAACACACATTTAGTAAAAAAAAAGAGTAAAGTAAAGGATAAAAGATTTATTCTTTATTTTACTCTTATCCTTTACTTTATCCAAGAGTGAAGAATTTTTAATGTACTTTCTCCGCCAGAAAATAATTAATTCAGTTCATTTTTTTAAATTTTATTTCATGGAAGCTGGTATGAGATTAGAACTTTTTTAATCACATCTGTTAACAGTTTTTTTGCCCCTCAGATTTTCAGTTGTTTTAATATAAAATTAAAATCACGAGCTCTGTTAATCTTTATCTGTTTTTTCTAAGTACCTAATTATATCTGCTCTGAATTACATCCAATTTCTTCCGTGCACCTATTACATGATTTTTTTATTAACTCATTACGTAGCTCTCTACTGAATTTATTCGGCTGTTAACGAAGATACTCATCCATTGATTCACGAAAGTTCTGATTCATTCATTCACCCCTTCATTAAACCAATCACTGACTGAATCGCTTCCTTTCTTCTATCGATCCTTTCTTCTTTCATTTCCTAAGTATGAGACTGGGACAGCCTGGTTAGTAAAGCGTTGGGCCCGTGTCCAATAGGTTGTGAGTTTTATCCCTGAAAGCCGAAGACACCCTGTGTAGTTAATGAGGAAGTCTGTACATTAAATCTGTAGGATCACAAAGTCCTTCATGTTCCCATAACAAATCATACATCAGAGGGTACTGAATTGGTGATTGATCGCTCTCTGGTTCAGGTCCAAATTGCGATCTGTGGATGAATTACTAGAAGTATGAATGGTCCCACTCTTTAAACAGGCTGTGTATGTGGCTGAAATCCTATTCTTGACCATAGATGGCACCACTGAAAAACAAGAAACGCATCCTCTGCCTTAAAGTCTCCTGGTTTCTCTGAGCAGGCTTACTGATATATGGCAAGTGGCATTGAGAACAACAACATTCTCTAACTATAAAAAAAGTAATTCATATTAAGCTATTAACGATAAGTATAGAAGCTAATCAATGATCACAAATTACTTTAGCTTAAGAGCGAACTTATATAAACTTGTTATAAAAGCCATAACTTAAAATAAAAATGCTTTTTTTACATATATTTCAGTTTGGACAACTATTTTCTTACTCTTGGGCACTCGGTGAATTTGGTTGCAAATTTGTCCACTACGTGCAAAACGTCTCTGCAATTTGCTCCGTTCTCACTCTCACATCTATGAGTGTCGAAAGGTGGGTCAATTTTTTATTGTAAATATAAATTATTTAAGTTAAGAATAAACTTTGTACAAATTTAGCTACGAATTACAGTAAACAACAGAGAATAGTCAATAATCTACTTAATATAATAAAAAGTGCAAAAAATACAAAACAGTATTGATTAGATGGTGAATAAAGCTAAAAAACATGATCTAAGTATGGAAATGGAGATGGTTCTATGAACAATAACATTTCTCAGTGTCAATGCTTAACCCTGAGAACGGTTCCTTTTTTTTTACACAACCGCAATTGTATATTAATTTTATATTGTTTTGAAAATTACTTATGCTACGATAGACTGCAAAACAAAAAAGAAATGCTTGAAACACCGCTATAAAAGTTGGTTTTACAATAATGAAGTCCAGAAAAAGAGCTTTTATTTTAGAGGCCAACAATAAAGAGCATACAAAAGTTCATTATTACTGAAGAAAGTCATGCTCGATTTATCAACGCGTATAGGGTGCATAATTGATTTTGGGACAATTGGATTATTGGAACAAACTTTAAAGGGAGGTAGAGGTCATCACATGTATTAAGAATTGTGTAGCAACCCATGGTCGGAAACGTCATGGGAAAGTGGTATGGCAGGTAGATTATACAGACACAAGACAGAGATGATCTGAAATATTTATTTGTCAAAGATATTACAAGTGCTGTGGTAGTTGATATGTGACAGTATCACAAAAAGTTTAACGTTTCCAGCATTGCAAGCGATGTATGAGTTACACCATTGGACCATGGTTTGGCGGACTCGCTCAAATACACCAGAATTTTGTTGGATATCCTCAGCAGCACAGATGATTCTTACAACCAGATCCATTTCGAAATCCACAGGTGTTACGTACACAGCCATTTTTCAGTGCACATCAAAGAAAGAAATGCATGCTGCTTCAATCACGAGATCTTGGTGACCAGGAAAACCGGGTGACCATGTCCAATCCTACAGTGACCAAACACCTGGTTCAAATGTTCAAAAACACATCAGCCATAATGGGGAGATGGCAAAAGATTAAACAATTGCAAAATGTTTAGATAATTTGCTGACGTTAGAGGTAATGGCAGCAAGTAAGATCCAATTAAGAAGACGCCGACGACATCAGATCACGCCCATAAATGCGCAATGTGATGATTGAGCACACCATATCGCGCGAAGTACGCCTCTTCCGTAAATAAAACGTACTAAGGACGGGAAAGGTACGCTTTGGCAACATTGGCCAAGATACCACTGTGCAAAACGCACAAGCAGAATGATCTGTGGGGATCAGGGATTGAAGATGGTATAAGAGTAATACTTCACGCTGCGAAGCAAGATGAACATTATTTCGAGATCCTCCTACAGCAACTGCAAACGCTCGCCAGCTGGTAATCGGATTACTTTGAACGGTATCGAACACATTTTGTTCCATGCTGGGAGTTCTAGTCACTTGCGACCCGCCATTACGTAATGATCAATATTCAAACAAATTTGATACAAATTAATAAACATCTGGGTGTCCGTTGCATTTCTTTGTGAGCAGTTTCCACGATAAAATCTATCTGCTGCTCGTGCATTTCCCTCTTTCAATCCGTACATCATTTTCATATCTACCAGCACGCTGTTTGTATAATGTTGCCTAATTATAGAACGTAAAATTTATAACGTAACATTTCCATACTCCTCTGCGAGTCCTGACAGTTCAAAGAACTGCAGTATTGCAGATCTGATCTGAATCCCTGTGATGTTCCCTACCTCCTGTTAAAGTTTGTTGTGACACAGTAGAAATAAAAGCAAAAGTATTCCTAAGATAAATTTTCTTATATCGTTGTTCGAATTAATCCATGCTTTATAACATTTTTAAAGAAGAAAACAGAATTGGAGTTTAGTAAAAAAGAAGTTTTCATGACTCATGTCAGTTTGTTGGATGATTCTGAACTTTAAATCAAGTGTCCTAATTTTCATAGTTGAGATTTTTCTTTTAATTTTCATCAATTTTATTACCTGCACAATTTATATTGAATGGTCATATTTTCATTAAAGAAATAATTACAAAATATTGTATACAATTATTTCCCACTTCTTTTTACCTCTGTCTTACCTAATTAAATCTTTTTAAAATAGTGCATGTTAACCATAAAAGATGAATATTTATCCAACAAATTATTATAAATGATATTCAATTTCAGAAAATCTTAAAAACCAAACCAAAGTTCTTAACCCAAGTTCTTTTAATGATTCAGAACTTTATGTAAGTTTGTAACAAACTAGAACTATTCTAGCTGTTGTATATGATATGAAACAACAACAGCAAAGTAACTACTATTTATTGTGGTAATCACGGATTATTTCAGATCATACATTAGTTAGAATTTTAGGCACAAGTTATGTTTTCGCATACATTGTGTTACACAAAAAATATATTTAAACCGTAATAGAGGTATGCAATCCAGCATAAAGTAAATATTCAAATAATTTGTTTACAAATATTTTTTTAGGAAGTTTCTGTTACCTTTTCAGATATTATGCCATTATGCATCCTGTAAAGTCCAGATACCAATGCACAATGCGTCAGGCACGACGTCTGATCATAGTTATATGGATTCTCTCGTTCGTTACTGCTGTACCAATTATATTTGCACAAGTGAGCACTATTTATTTACCTTTATAAGATATTTTACCATATCACTGTTTTGGGTGTTCAACAATACGTAGCACTGGAAAAAAGCATATTTTAAGCTAACAGGATAAGGCAAAACTAATTGCGTTTTTGGCTCTATGGGAACACTATAAGGCTCGGTAATTTTTACCGAAGCTTTTTGGTAATAACTTTTATAAAGTTAACAAAGAAATATGGTTTCATAATATATAATTTTCCAGATTTGTGTAAATTTTGCTTTGTTGCAAAAAAAAAAGAAAACTAGTAACTTAAAAACTAAAAAATATGATGTACAAAAAATGTACAGGATGCAAAATGGGCTCACTAAATAGTTTGATAATTATCAACTGTCAAACACGTAGTAAATTGCAATTTCAGAGGTGAAATTTGGTGTGCTAAAAGGAACATTTTTGTGTGCGAACATAACACAAGTATTTTTTTCGAAACTATAATCCGTACAACAGTTATTGCAATTTTATATGTTTCTTCAGAAAAGTTTTCTTACTTGTTACTTTAAGCAATTGCCATACATCTTTTATTACTAGTATAAGAGTATAAGAGTTCAAGAGACTATTAAATATACCTATCTATATAATTAGAAATCTTAAGTACCGCAGCTGTTGTTTCGGATATTCAATTCGTAACTTTATTACAATGATTATTAAAAACTTGATGTTGAAAACTGTAAAACTTTAAAAAATGTACAAGATGTACGATGGAACAAATAAATTTAGTTTCAATTATTTGTTCAAGAATAATCAACTTATAAACATATCGTTCAAAAACAAAACCATACAGTCCAAACAAAGCCATACTGACCACTAAATTGCAACAACAGAGTTGGAATTTAACGTGCAGTCATTTTCATTAATTTAATTAAATTCATCATTAAAGTAAATTAATTTTTTAATATAACTAAATTCAATGAATTAATTTCATCAATTCATAATTTAATTAATGCATAATCAAAAAATACTAAATCAAATAAAAAATTAAATTATTTATCTAATTAAATAAATAATTGAATAATTAATTGATGAATAATTGAAAAATACTTAATTAAATTACAATTTATTGGAAAGTTACTGCAATTTAGGATGCTTGTTCAGTTACTTTAATTCAGTTTTTTTGCTTTAATTAATGACAATTATTTCCAGTGCTGTATTTTTTTTCTCTCTCGAGATTCTAATTTTAAAAACTTACGTTTAACGATGTAAAAAAGTAACAAAAACTCAATAAATGAATGAAAAAATTAAGTGGGGGGAAGTATTAGAAGTTGTCAGAAATAAATGTTATATATTTATATCGAATTTTAAAAATATAAAACAGTCTAGAGAGATAAGAGCCGTTTCCAATTTGAAATGCTTTAGGATGTGATGTTATCGTGATATCGTGTTAACTAGTAAAACTACTTCTAATTTATTGTTTCTTATTGTACTGTATGTTCTTTAGTTTCAGTTTACACGTAATTTTTTTCAAGTTTAATAGATCTTTTTTCAAATCCATTATCAAATTTTGCTTCCTTTTATTGTTTATGTCAATGTTTTATATCAACAAGCCTAAAAATATTCCTTTTTTTAGAAGGAATTTATTCGTTGCATTAGTCAAATTCAACCAGATTTATGACAAACAGTCATTGTAAATTTTGAAAGAAGAGCAAACTCTTAGAGGTCGTTTGACCAATTTTCCATTCCATATGTAACCTTACATTATATTTTCTATGGACCAATAAAAATGTTACATAATCATAACGAAAAACCATCATTCTCAAAATACCCTAAATACTCAAAAAGAGAAAAGATCGTAACCCATTAGACTAATTATATACATCAATAACCTTATAATATTCAAGAAAATTAAAATTGCTTGCGAAACTTTTCAAATAGTGCGATGAAAATAGGCGGATTTGAACTTTTTATTTTTATCATTATAATTATCATCAAAAATAATTTCCCTAAAACAGCGGGAAACATTTTATTGATGAGATTTTCAGTCTTTTCACAGTTCAAAATGTGTATTTGAGAAAATGGACACATCTCAAGATACGTGTTTAAGAAAATGGACACATCTTGAAATGCTGTTAAGGAAAGAAGAAGCAGTTTTAAATGCATGTTTTAGAAAAAAAAACTTCAAAAATAAACTAATGGATCCAAATAAATTTGTAATACAATCAGTTTTAGCTGTGTCGGCTTTTGTAAACTCATTTTTTTGACTTTATACATTTTCGTAAGCATACATTTTGAGCCACATCCACTTTCTTAAACACGCATTTCGAGCTGTTTCAATTTTCTTTAAAAACACATTATGAGTTGTATAGATTTTTGCAAACCAAATTTTGAGCTGTGTTGAGACTTATGATTTCAGTAACGATTTATAAGTAAATCATTTTCAATACATGCCTAAGGCAAATTCAAAAATTCATTACAGCTAATTGATAATGTTTCCTCTATCGAATGTTCCCATACCAAGGGCTTTAGTGTTAAGTATAGTCATATATTTATATGCCCATGCCACTGTTTAACAATTTCATTAAATACAATGAGATTCCTGCTGGTCTTCTTGCAGATGTTTTGTATAGGGAGAAATATTATTGTGACCTTCTTCGCCAGTGTTTGTAAAGCAGGATCCACAGTTTCATAAATACATTATATCCAGATAGAGAATCATGCACCGAAAAAAATCTACATAAAAAACAAAATGGCTTTTTACCTAGATTTATAAAAAGAGAATATGTATTTTTTCATAAAAATGATTATGGTTTATTAAGATTTAAGTTTTAAAATAAAATTACTTGCTTGTGGTTCATTAAATGCAAAATGAACCAACATGAATATTATTTATACATACTTATAACATGCACATGAAATTAGATTTCGAGTATAAGTAAGTTTTGAGGAAAAGACAAATAAACTTTCAGAAATTAAATTATTAAATTTATTTATATGCTAAATTTTTGCCTACACTGCAAAAAAAAATGTATGCTCAAATTTCCCGAAACTTTCTTCGTTTTTGACGGATGCATTTCCTGGTATATTCTCTCAGTAATTTCTTTGTAACTTCCTCTAGATAACGAATTTTGTGAAAATTAAAGAATTTTTCTGTCATTCCACTTGTTTAAAAAAAAAAGAAGAAAAACTCGTAGAATTGATATTGTCACGAATCTCGTGATTACGTGACGAAACAATTCTCAAAATTAACGAAATACAGCTCAAAGATTGCTGAACAATCAAAAGTGAGATATTTATTTCTGAGAGTGCATAAAATATTTTAAATGTATAATAGTAGAAACAAGCTAGATGTTTTTCAATACTCTGTGGATGAGATAAGTAATTATCACGGAAACAAAATTTGTGTTTTTCAACCTTAGCTCCTCCTTCTGCAACTAGCTATAAAAATATAATTAATTACTTAAAATTAATCACTTTAGATGCACCTATCCTTGCATATAATTAATATCAATAAATCTAAAAGTTAAAAAAGAAATCAATTTTTGTAGAACTGCAAATGGGTTAAACAGATAAAAGCACATTTATTGTTCGTTATTCTGTCACGCAAAATTTAAATTCAATAGTTACTTTTCTTTATTTGGCATTAAAAAGCAGTTATTAGATTTAAACTAATACATAAAATGTATACATATGCGGCAGATTTATTAAGAAGCATATTTTTTTTAAAGAATCAATCAATAATAAAGATGAAATGGAAAAAAAAAGTGATCTCCTATATGATGCTCTTATAAATCTTCTCAAATATGGAATATGTAAAATGTTTTTATACACAAAATTCCAATGCATGACATTTGCACTACAATCTAGGAAAATTCCTTTTCACTATAACTTAAGATAATACTTAAGATTTATTAAGTTATATGTTTTTTATAAAACAGGGCCTTGTAAAGAGTACAAAACAGAATAAATCACTACAGAGAACAAAAAAATCTCCCAAGGGAAATTTATTTCTTGAGAAGACAATTTATTTTGCATAGTTCATATTACATAGAGATTATAAGTTTGGGACACGACAGCTAATTTCTTTCAGGATCAATCATTTTCTTGATGTTTGTTGTAAGATATATGCCCAGAATAATCTTACATACATTTTATCTATGTCGCATTAACGAGAAAGAAGTTTTTTTTTTTCATCGCTTCCTTTCACCTAAAGTAGAACTTTATTTTGTTTTTATCAGTTACGGATCAAACAATATCCTCCTCAAAAAAGATTTTTCAAAGATTCTGAAAGTTTTACTTCTGTCTTTTGCTTAATGATACTTTAACTTATCTTTAGGTTTTCGACAAAAAATAGGGTTCTTTAGGAAAGAAATTTGAATGCATTTCTTCGTTTTCAAATGTATTGAATTATGAAATTAATAATTTTTAGAATAAGACATTTAAGCCTTGTTTAAAATTCAGAATGATTTTAAATTGATGGCGAGCATTCCATTTTCGAAACAATCCATTCTTTCTTACATTCGATGCAAATAGTTTATTTTGGTATTTTTTCATCAAGAACCCAGTTTGTGATCATGATTTTGTGACAAACGGTATGATGTGGGGCGTGTCGTCAGCATTGAGTACTAACTACTCTTGCTTTTCAGACGAGATGGTACCGGCTGATCTGTATCTCTTATTCAATGGAAAATAACTTAATAAAAACAAAAAATGAAACATTTGTGCATGCACAGAAAAAAAAATATTTTTTTCACCAGTTAGGAAATCTTCAGGACAATTTATTTATACATTTCAAATGAATATAAAAAAAGATGTGTGAACAGTATTGGCAGTTATTTTTTTCCTCTCCATAAAAGCGATTAAATTTTTATACATTTTTTACCTAATTGCTATTTTTATCCTGAATCATAGAAACATTTATAAAATGACTTGAAAAGTGCAATGTTTTAAAGCGTAGACCACTCTAGCAGAAAAAAGATTGTAAAATTCGGAAATAAAATTTCTTCAAAATAATTAAATACGTCAAGGTTTTAAAAAAAGTAATTTATTATGCAACTATTAAGGCCATTAAAAATCATTTTTTCTTGAGTGATGAAGCAAATTATAATTTTTTTCCGATTGAGTTTTTTTTAAGGTACATACATGACTGAACAACATCTCCTGCAGTTTTTTTAAACTAAGATGAATATAAAATTTTATTTTTCGATTATGTGTTCGAGTAGCTACAGTAGCATATATATTTTAATATCTTTTTTTTTTTAAAAAAAAGTGCATTTTTTAAAAATAAAAAAAAAGTAATCAAAGCGGGAAACAGAAACAAAAAATAATAAATAAAGAAAACACCAGAAGATTGTTTATAGCTAAAAATATACTATTAAAGGTAAAATTTTCAATGTTGTAATTTCAAATCTTTATGATAATAAAATAATGAGTTTGTTTTTGTGTGTATGTTCCGCTCTAGAGCCATTTAAGCTAGTGTCCTAAAATTTGGACTGTGGGTGAAAAGAGCAATTTCAGTCCCGCATCTTAAAAATCGCTCAAACATTCTGCTTTTTCCCAGCAGAATGTATTTCCAAGCAGAAAAATCAAGTCGCTGGATATTTGTGTTAAGTTTTGATTTAAGTTCATTGGTTTTGCAAATTTTCTATGAAATTTTTCAGCAATCTGAGTAAGGATCAAGCAGAACTAAAGTATTGTATAGATTATTAAATGTATTATACAGTTGTGAAGCAACTTATTCTGTTATCGTCTGCTTCTTTCTCTGCTGGATAACTGTTTTAAGAGTTTTGGAATAACACTTTGTTAACGTTTTAAAAACTGTGCCTTGTGTGCAGTCCTAAATTGTGCCGGAACGATTTAGGATTTACATATCAACTTCAACTACTGAATAGGTTGATTTTCAAGTCATTAAAGCTGTACTTCTCCAAACTGTTTAAAAGTGGCTTAGAACAATTTTTGAAAAAATTTTCTCCCGATAACTAGTTCTCCTGAGTGAAGTATATAATTTATTAATAAGAGAGGTCTATAATAAGTAATACAACTATTCTTTTCAGTCAATTTTTAATTAAAATTACTTTTTCAACAGAAGAAAACCTCAATCTATGCGTGAATCAGTTAGAAAGAAATTAAACTATTTCATTAAATTCAATGAGTCTTAAAAACCTTTTGATTTAAACTATTTTTCTTTTTGGCAGGAAGAAATACGTGATGAAAAACGTCTAAAATATGAAACTTTTTCTTAATCAAGTAGCGATATGGTAATTCTTGGTTTTCATTGTGATTTAATAGATCAATCTGCTCGATTAAAGCCTTTTATTTTAATAGCTTCAATCAAACCAGTTTCTTCCATTTCTTAAGACCTAAGAATTATATACTTGATTTTTGGCTCAAATAAGAGATAGTTTTAACAAGCAGCGTTTTTTAAATCCATGCTTTAACTTCGTAGTACGTAGCAGCACGAACCATTAACGTTCTAAGGAATTATTTAAAAGTAACTACACTTGTAACATCTCGAAAATGTAATACTTATTATGCTATTAAACAACTCGTTTTGCTACACACTGTCTAATTATTTATGTAATCATAATTACTCATTATTTTTATGGCTGGTACTATTTGGATAGCAGATGGTACAAATTTTGAAAACGGGTTCCTAAATCGCACCATTTGCAGAAGTTGCGAAAACAATTTATTTTCAGCACTTATTACACAAATATTATTACCAAACGAAATATATAAGTAGCACAAAAACTGTACTTTATTTTTAAAATTTTAAATGTAATTATCAATGATTTGCGACTGATAAAAATTTAAATTGGAAAAGTGGAATGATTTAGGTAACTCTTCCATTCATTTTTAAAGTTTCCTGGGTGCACGCAGTAAACTTTCAGAAGCTTTGCAAAAGTTACAAATTCAAGTTCTTGTGTATTTTCTTCTCATAAAATATTCGACATATTCTTTTAGAGTATCAGGGTTCCTTTTAAGTAGGGAAGAAGAAAAATGATTTTTCTGGAATTCTAGAAGTCTAGTAGCATAGCCTTTTAAATCATACACATAGTAGGAGCTCAGTTTTTCAAAATAATGATGATTTACGTTTTCTGTTATTTACCTTGATTTTAAAGTTCTAGCTTTACTTGTAGAGCGTTTGAAAGAGAGTGAATTACTTTAAAAACTAATATTTCAGCTTTAACCAGGATTATTAAATCTTTTTTCTGAAGTCTGTTTTATTTGTTAGCCGTCGAAAAAATTAATATTTTAGCGCAACGTATGTAATGGATTTAAGCTATTTAATTTTATCCTTCTCATTTCAAACCCAATTCAGAGGCGTGAAACTTTCAAACAAAGTATCAAAAAATATTTAAATTCAAGGAGTAGCTTTTCAGAGAAAGTAAGCAGTTTATCGTTATTCACAAGAAAATAGTTTTACATCTGTGAGGATGATCATTTAAATAATTGTAAACTCAATATGTTTCTGTATATTTCTCCTATAGTTAGAGATAAAAATTAGCAATCAGGGGAGAGACTCATTATTTATTGACTTTTAAAAGTCAGCACTACTGTTATTTAGCAAATTGCTACGTTTTCATTATATTAAGCTTAATTTTTGAAGAAACGTATCTGATAAGACTGTCCACTATATTTTTTAAATGGCACCTAGTTTCCAAATGCATGTTTTTTACTTTAAACACTCATATCACACAAATTATTTTAAAATCGATATTTCTATTTTTTTATAATATTCTTATACAGAGTAAAAGCATTGTTGCATAGTTGCAATCATAATTAGTGTTGAAATAAACTAAATACATTTTTAGGAACAGAACTGTAATTATCGGGCAAAAACTGAAAGCAAAAAACTAAAATTAATAATGGCTTGAAAGAATTAGCACGAATATGTTACTAAAAATGCACTTGTTTCATAAACGAAATGTTTTTGCAATAAACCCAATTAGCCTATAAATTAATTCTAATACGCATGAAAATATATATTATCAGTAAACAATAGAAAAAAAGATTATAAATAAATTAACAAAGCTAGAACACAGCGAGAAAGGAAATACAAAATGTAACTACATGCGCTTTGAAAAATCTTAGTTTATCTTATCTCTAAAAATGCTGGTAATTATACAAAAAGTTTTATTTAGATGCACAGGGTTTAACAATACATACTGATTAGAACTGGAAAGGGTTTTGTAGAAAGCAAATAAGTAACTTTACATCAAATTAAAGTGTTGAGAAGCAGAGAAGCAAAAGTTTCAGTCACTAGAAGAAGCATGCCAGTAGTATTGCGTTGTTCACGTTTTTTATTTTGCTCATTCAACATTAGTAAAATAGATCCAAGACTTAACAGATAATAAGTTTCAAATATATACTGGTCTATCATTTTTTAAGTTACAAATGGTTATTAACTTTTAACTTAAATATTATTTTTCACCATGTTACATATCATCAATCTTAAAATTAAGTTGTTTTGTTCTATATAAATATTGTAAAAAAAATCTCGTACACAACGTATTTTTTTATTCTAATCAGAAGTCTCTTCAGTAATTAGTATCTCATTTTCATTTTGATTGGTAAAAAGAACACTTGTTAATTTTTAAAATGTAAAGTTTATCATTTATTGTTAACAATAATTAATAGCAAATTTTTAAAAAAGTAGTTTATAGATATTACATTTTTTGGAATCTCCTGCGCAAAATAAATAAACGAAAACTGACTGAGAGTTTTTATTATTTACAGAAGAACAACATAATATTAATTTTAAAGAAATTATTATTAACTAAAATACGAATTTAAATATTTCTATAAAATGCGTTTATATAAATTACATCTTTTAATGTGTGATATGAGAAACAAAAATTGTTTTTATCATGAATTATATTAAAAAAAACGATCTAACTTCAACATTAATTTTCAAGATATAATTAGTCACCATGCTTCTACTAACTTTTCCTATTAAATGTAACTTTTTATTTATTAATATATATTTCAACTAAATTCATTATTTTATTTTGAATTCATAATAAAATTGAACTCCTAAACCACAAAGCTGTTCTTCAAAGTTTATTTTGCTTCCAAATTTTTTTTCTATGCAATAGACACGCAATTGGGTATAATATAAAAAAAAACACAACTACTTCCACTTAGTAGGAATAACATTTACCATGACGCAATGCTAAATTCTATGCCACTATCCACATAAATGCCACTATCCACATAAATCAATTATTAATCAAAAATCGAATATCAATTACTTTTCTTTATAATGCAATAAAATCTGGCGAACAGCTATTTAAGCGATCAAACACTTCGTTTGTTTATTTGTGGCTTAAAGTTAGGCTCGCAGAAAATGCCGTTCATGGGTTAAATTTAGTAGGAATAACACAACCTGCGACGTAGGCTATAGTATACCAAATTACTACACAATAAACACTAAGGAAACATTGTGTTATCTAACAACAAAAGTTTTGAAAACTATTATGTGGAAACTGTTGGCATGCTTTGAAGAACCATGCATAAAACTTTCAGAAATTGTGCTTGCTCCCCATGGAAAATATATTTTAAGCCTGAAAACAAAAGGAAAAGTTTGTGCTTACTTCTATTAAAAGTAGACTTTTTAACAATGCGCAGTGAGGTGCAAAGGTCTACTACACTACTTGTTAAAAGAATTCAGAAATGTTGCTATAATATTATCTGCAGTGCTCAATTTATACCGATAACTTTTCTGGTGAAAAAAAAATCAATACTATCCCACCTGAGAGTCAGTAACCATTCAGGAATTAACTGGAATAACCTTTCTAAGTAATTCATAAGCCATACCCGTGAGAACAGTATTATTTGCATAATAAGTCAGTAACTTTCAATTGCGACTGAATCATGTTTCAAATATTATACAGTCATAGAATTTGCATCAGCTTGTTAAACTTGTGGTGCCATCTAATGTGAGAAATTAATAGTATTAGAGTCCCCCAGTGAGTCAGATGGTGATGACCAGAGCTGTGATGCTGCTCTTAATGCCTGCTTGAGAGAGTTGCGAGTTTCTGTAGTCTAGATTCACTAATTTAAGAATGTATGAAGTTGAAGCTGCTTGTTGTTATATAGAATGTAGGGAAAAAGTGATGTCCACATTGGGAGTCGAACTTCCATTCCAGTGAAGAGAATGATTGCTCAGCACTTTTGGTTTATGTATATACTCAGCTTTACTGATATGACATCATCATAGAATTTAGAAAAGAAATTATCATAAGAAATTTTCGTTATAATAAAAAAGTCTGATATTTAAAGTTGCATTTCTCAGGAACTATTCGACCGGTTTTGCTCACATTTAGTATTTTGCCATGTAAAATTATTTTCTTTAAAATTATGCAAAAAATTGTATACCTTACAATTCAAATTTTTTTCAACCATTATTAAATGAAATAATAAATATTTAATGAATGTTAATTTTAGCGAAGAAATTATCTTTAGACAAATTAATTTTATAATTGTGTCTCACAAATTTTCAAATTTCACTTAAAAAGTTTACGAGGTATAGTGAAATATGCAAGAAGTAAAATTAACATTAACGGGTCAAAACTTTGAACTGCTCTCCTGACCAAACTATTTGGACCATATTTCCTAGTTGGTGACTACCCCCTATATTTTGAGAGTCACAAATCTAAATATGTCAAAAAAGTTATCTTTTTTCAGAGAAATCATGTTTTTATTTCTGATTTTGTAGCTTAAAATATCGTCTGCACTTATTAATTGGCATATTTGAGATCACCCTCTTGAGCCATTTAGATTGATTCCCAGAACGTGAAGATCTGATTATTAGATCAATAGTTATTCAGGATGGTCCATATTTTGTGCACTGTATTTAGAAACCTATTCCTAGAATGACGGATGGGGAAATGAGTGCTCTGTAAAAAATTCCGGTTCAAATTATGGAAAAAATTAATGATCTCTTGGGTGCATCATTCGCAAATCTCTTTCGTAAAGTAATATTTTCTATTTTGACAGTGATAGCGATTTAATTACAGTGATTCAGTGATTTTACAGGAAATATGACTGTATAAAAATCACATCAAAAAAGCAGCATCAGATTTTTTCTTCCTTAACATTCCAATAGTGCGGACTTTATTGTATATTACACTGTCATCCTGAGTGCCAATATTTTATACCGTAATTTTTTAGTCTTAAGCTTTTAAGGTAAGTCTAAGGCCTTTAAGGTATTTTGGTAGGTACCCCAATAGCCCTAGGTAGGTTTATGTAAGTCTAATTGATCGACGCACAAACGCTCTAGAAAAGGACAAACTGACCCCTTTACATTTTCTAGTTATACAGTAATGTCCAGTATTTTTAATGTTCACAAACGGTTGCAATGGGTACTTACTGTATCATCAATATTATTATTAATTTTCTTTAAATTACCTTGCATACTTTGAAATTTAGACGCGCATATTTATCTACTGAGAATAAAACACGATATTTAATAATAAACAAAATATTGTATCTAAAAAACAAATGTAAAAATTAATATATTTTAGAGTTATAATGTTTTTAAATAAAACGGTAAAGAGCTTTAATTTTTTTAAATTTTTACCTTTAAATTTTTCCCCATTTTTAAATATACATTCTACACTTAAAAAGTCAAATCGTAAAATAATTTTATCTCAATTTTACAACCTTTTCTAAGAGTTTTGTCTTTTATTTAACCATTCAGTATTTTTGAAAAGTTACACAGTAAAAAAGGTTTTGTTAAACTTGAGCAAAAATGTGACAAAGCAACTCCAAGTCAAATAAAGATGAGTTTGAATGCTATGCTCATGTTATCATTATTGAACATCGTGATTAGAAAATTGTTACATCATATACTCGTTTTTGAGTAAATTGCATAATTTCAAAAATGATATCTAGGGAGAAATATGTGAGAGGGATGTTTGTTAGCTTTGAGCGGGATTCGAAGCAAAGATAATCTGCATCGATCCACCCCGGAGTGAGGTATACGGAATAAATCAACTTGCCGCCGTGATAAGCCCCTCAGGAGAGCACCACACCACAGGTCCAAAAAGTAACACTTGGTCGAGGAACCACCAAAGCCCCACCCGTGGCATTTATTAAAATCGTTAAAAATTAAAATCATTACAGTTAATTGTTGCTCCACAAAATATTATTTATTTTTTACAAGTAATACGTCAATGACGTGAGGACAACCTTCTTGAGCTATGTACAAAGCATGGATTTCAACAAATGTTAGGAATGTTCTAAATAGTAGGATCAACAAAACAAGAAGTAGAACAAATACAGATCAAAATAATTAGTATATATATATATATTTTTTTGGGTTCGAATCATGGACCACTGAGTTCACAGTACGCCGTTTTGACCGCCATAGCCACCCCAGTCCAGGGAGAGTTAAGAAATATTATACAACGGCCGCCGCAATGACACATCATGACATAGTAATTTCCAATTTCAAGGCAAGTTGTTCCCAAATGGTGCTCCGCGGAATCCTTGCGAGGTTACACGGGTACCGAGAGTTAGGATAGCATTATCAGTTACTAAACTCTGTAATGAAATTTTTGTCCAATTAATTCTCCATTTGTCATTTAATATTGATGTGATTATTATTCTCAACGTTCATTTTCGTCCTTTTTGATTTTTATTTGATCTAGAACAACATTCAGCTTATGTATACAATAAAATCAAATTATGAGCTGGACTAGATGCCACTTTAGGTCTGCAAATTCAACCGTCTGACACAAAATCCAATGAGACTAGTATTGTTAAAATTATACCATGAAAAAATTTAATTCTTTATCCAGCCATTAAATGTCTTAAAAATAATAATTAAAATTTTAATTTATTAAATATTAAAAAAAATAGTTTTCTTCAGTTGATTAGTACTTTTCAACATTTACTAATAAATTTTTTTCTAAATATCGAGATTCCGCTGAAAGAAGATCGATCATTTTGGGGTCCGTATCTGAAAAAAAATTGGAATCCACTGGCTTAGACAATAGATCGGTAATTTCGATCTCACTTTTTACTTATTTTGCTTCATTTAAAAAAAAAATTCAAGCAAATGGAATATATGTTGTTTCATTGCGGTGGGCCACTATTTAAAGCTTCCCAACTTTCCCTAGACCGGGATAGGCAACTATGGTAGTTTGAGCGTTCTACTATGAACCATGAGGTCCTTGTTTCTAATCCCGCCGGCAGCTAACGAACATCTTTCTTACACATTTCTATCTCCACATCACTTTTGAGTCTGTATTTCGCTAAAAAGTGACTATAAGCTCATAACAATAATTTTCATAACTATATTTCATACTGTACTCAAAAGTAAGTACATGGAGTTTTCGAATTCGATTATATTTGTTTCAAAGCTATTTTGACATATTTTTGCCCTTTCTGGCAGTAAAGAAACAAAACTGCCTGATAATATTAGCAATAATTGCATTTCTTAAATAAACTGGTGCTGCATGCGTAGTTTAATCTCCTGAAATGACACTACTTCCGAAAACAATAATATATATATATATATATATATATATATATCTTACTATATATAAAAATCTAATGATGGTGTCGCAGTTTTCCATTGTTGTCCATGCAGTTTTATTGGCCATAAAATCACGTGGTAGGATCCAGTTTTTCCTTCATTCATTTCCATATTATTTTAGTTATCATCAGTACAAAATTAATAAAAGTCACACAAGTATTGTCTTTCTGTAAATATTTTTGTATCCCTAATTTAAGGCTATTTTCCTGTACTGCTACTGTTACGTTTTTAATTCAAGAGTTTAAAACTAAGAGAATTGCTTTGTTTTATTATTATTATGTAATTCCCCGCTACATTTTAAGATAAAGTTATTTAGAAATGTAGGCTAATCTTACTAAACTAAACTCAGTGGCACGACAGCCCAAAGAGGGCCAGGGCCTACTGTGCCCATCTCAGTTTACTTGCCCTTGGGCTCTGGGGTGCAGGAGCAGATGTTTCGGTTAGATGGTCAGCCTAACGCAAAACCCCCAGTGTTTAGTTCCCAAGCTTGCTTGGTACTCGTTTATCGACCCACTGAAGGGATGAAAGGCTGAGACAACCTTGCCCGGCCCGAGGATCGAACCCAGGACCTGTGGCACGGGAGCGCGAAGTTCTACTACTCAGCCATTATTAACCTCAGGCTTATTAACCTTTTTACAATTATTACTTTGTAAAAATAACATTTATATACTGTTATAAATTACAGTTAAAGGGATCTATTAAATGCTTAAGAACTTAGCTATCAGTTTCGTGGACAATGGGATGCAAGCAAAATTAATATTTAATATATCCGCCCGTTTCGTAAAAGAAAATATTAAATCACGGTTGTGAACTCATCAAATTTGTTTAAATAATATAATGTAATAATCTAATATATATAATTCTCTTACGTGGCTCCCAAATTTTGGCTGTATTTCTTTTCCGTCGGTGGCAACGTTTGCTTTGTTTTGTTTACGTTATTATTTCTCTTACACTTCGACGAAAAAAACCTCATTGCNTATATCTTGAATTTATTTGTTTTATTATTGTTATTAGTTATTCATTGAAAAATGAGTCTCAGTCGCGCTGTTACGCCTTAAGATTTTATACTATAGCACATTTCTAATAGGTTTAACGAATTGCATGTCATTTATTTGAATTCAAATTTATTTTAATGACTTAGTATTTACTAAAAAGATGTAATTTTTTTTAAAAAAAAAGTTTTTATATGGATTTGAATGATTCTTTTGAATTCTTAGAATTTTGTGCATTTGCAATGTATCTAAGTTAGTAGCGAGCGAAGCGAGCTTGGTTTGCGAAGCAAACCATATAAGATTGCGTAGCATTTTTTGGGGGTTGGCGAGCGTTAGCGAGCAGGGGGGCAGCCTACTAGTATATATATATATATATATATTGAAATGTTTTCTTATATTTTTCGTTTCTTTTCCAGGATATAAATTATTATGGCATGTGATGTATAATTGTATAATCTAAATTCTCGAATATAAAAGCTGTTTCAAAGCTTCTTATAGTATCTATTCACCCAGCATGTTTATTTCTTGTTTGTGTTCATCAAATTTTAAAAAGATCCATAACAATGACAAAAATATTTCTATGTGCAAAAATGTATTTTTTCCCAATTTCGAGCATGCATTTTTCATTCCATATCACGGCAAACAACAATAGTTCTCTAAAATAATTCTCTGTTATGATGAAATAAATAAAGTACGATTTTTGCATTATTATGTTGAGCTGCTTTAGAGAAAGTAATTTGCATTTTTAAAACTCGGGAAGGATGATTCTCGAAAACATTTCTTTTCCCGAATGCAAAAGTAATTGCATGATCCTAAAATAACCACGCTTTGGGTTATGGTTACTTCAAGATTATTTTTTTTTTAATTTTGCATCATATTTTATTTAAAAGATTTTAGCTTTTCATAACTTAAATTTTTTATATAATGTTGAAAGTAAGTCCTCGTTATTTAATTCTTTTAAAGTGAATTTATGTCTTAAATTGAGATATTAAGTTTGGAGACTGAGTTTTTTAACAATTCATCGAAAACAAGTGAACTTCAAGATGGAAAACAATACGAAAACAGTAAATTATAAGCTTTGTTTGAAATAGTTAGGAATTATGCTAAGGCTGAAGATACTCTTAATTACATTCACTTTATTATTCAGCAATTCTTCATATGATTTAAAGAAACACGTGCAATTTTTATTAAACTATATCATTCGTATACTACCAGTAATTTTTATTACCTTCATATTTTTCAAAATGTTTTTAAAATTGATAGTTTTTATAAGAGTCTTAAATTTTGAAATCGTCAGAATTCCGAAAATTTTGATTTAAGCATAGTTATTTTCGTTTTGTTGATTTTTAAGCTACACGAAGCTGATTTTTGAATATTTTTTATGTTTCATTTTTTTTTAAATTATAAATTATGTTACTTAATCAAAAGATTTAATTGAGAATTATTATCTATAATTCGTAATTAATATATCTTCAGTATGAATAAAATATGTTTGAATTACCTGATAAATTTTACCGTAAATTGGAGTTACACTGTAAGAAAGGGTTTCTCAAAATTGAGCCAAAATGTTTCAAAATGGCATCGAAATAAATAAAATTCAAGTTTGAAAACCCTGTGTATTCAAAATCGAAACAACATATACTCATTTTTGAGCAAAAAGCACAGTTTCAAAAGGGATGAGAAGAGAAATATGTATGAGACATGTTCTTATAAGAATGCTTTAAATACCGTAGATATACAGTCTAGTTCAGGGAGAGTTAGGAAGCTTAATATTGTGGCCGCCGCAGTGACATCTTATGGTATGCTAATTTTCAATCTCAGTGGTCCATTGCAATTTGAAAATTATGATCTGGATAATTTTACTTTTTTTATTTTTTTTTTTATTTTGCTTCATTTTAAAAACTTTTAAACGAAAGATATGTATGTAATGATACATGTATGCAATAACTCGTCCTGAACTGAGGTGTACAACTATGATGATTAAAGCTTCCTACTATGAACACGAAGGTCCTTGGTTCGAATCCTACTGGCAGCCAACGAACATCTCTCTCACATATTTCTGCCTCTACATCCCTTTTGAGACTTTGCAGTGGGCTCAATGATGAGTATATGCTGTTCAAATTTTAAATACATGGAATTTTTAAATTTGACTATTGTTAGTTTCTAATCTATTTTGGAACTTTTTTTTTCAATTCTTAAAAACCTTTTTTACAATACACTTAAACCTAAATTTTTTTTAAAGATTTTGGATATTTAATACCTTTTAAAATTAGCATTGAAATATACTGGTCGTGTTCGCCAATAAAACGATTAGAAAGCCAAAGAAGTTAATAATTGTGGTTAAAGAACCTGCTTTAGATAATTTCTGAAAAGTACAAGAGTAATCTGCAAGCAAACTTTCACCGTGTTACAAAGATCTCTTTAACCCCTTAGCGATCGGTAAATTTTCAAGAAAACAGTCATAAAAGTGCCTATTTTTTGGCTTTTGTATTTGTATTACGTATTCGATTAGTGATGAAATCTAGTTTAAAATAAACTATTGATAAACTACCTTAAAAATTATCCTGGTACTGCTTTCTGGTGAGTAAAATGAGAAATAAAATATTTTCCGGGCAAAATAAATGAATTAGTTTTATTCTTATTGCCGATTTACTACTGAACACTCCAGCCCGTCAATATCACGGGAGAGAGAAATAGAGAGCAAAAACTCACCCCGTCATTTTCACGGGAGTGAGAAGGAAGGGGTTAATATATGACTCTATTATTAGAGAAATAAAGTCCGATCAACAAGCACTATAAGCTGGTAAACTAACAGAGGGAGTAGGTGGAATAGAATCTAAAAGCATGGTCAGTGTAGAAAGTATCTCTCAGAAGCAAAATAATTATCATGTATACACAATTATATCATTATAGGCTATTACTACATAACTACTAGTCATGTAGTCATTAGGCTATTACTATTATGCAAAATAATTATTATTATAAGCTATTACTGTAAAATTTAATAAAATGCTTATTTTATTTTAAATTTTTTCTTCACATTCTATCTGAATGCATTTCTGGCTCCCTAATAAAATATCAAAAAAATATAAATTGCAATGATGATAATTTTTTGAATTATTTTTGTAGATTCATATAGAAGTAGGAGAACGATACAAAGCATTCTGGTGTGTTCGTAATTGGCATCAACCATGGCTTTGGCGAAGCTATGAAGTCTATATGATGCTTCTAATTCTCATCGCTCCTTCTTTAATAATGGGTTTCGCGTATTCTAAAATATGTCACCAATTATGGATAGTGATGAAAGACAGAGCAAGCATGGTCTCAGGTGAAATGTAAGTTACGCATGCGTAATCTCAAAACTAATTTAATTATCATAAAAATAATATTTATTTAAATTGCCATTCTAATTTTGATATAAGACTGTATATTAAAAAGCATTAGGGGAACCGGAAATTAATGTCGTTTCGGCACATTAAATATTCGTTAGTCCTAAAAACCAAATAATTTTTTTTCGATCCATTTCGATTATTTTCGATCAGGCATTGAAAGGTTGCTTCTAACGAGGGTGAATAGATTATAGATTAAAAATAAAATCTTGATTACAAATATCAAATGCACCGAAACGACATTACTTTCCAGTCTACCTAATATTAGTTACTGAACATTTAAATTTTCAAATTCTTTTTCAATTGATAAATGAAAGCTCGAAGAAAAGCGTAATTTAATAAAGCTTTTTACTATCTAAGAAAAATTGATGAAGAGAGAGCTAAACGCATAACAATAAATTTTATTTCTATATATGTGCTGTATAAATGTTTATAAAAGAAACTTTGCAATAATGTCCCTTTTAGGTTCAAATAATTGTGCAAGTATATTTCATTAATTTTCTAATTACACCAAGACTAACAAGTATCAAAAATGTATCAGAAATATATATAAACTACTTTTGCTTGCTTAATTAATAGCTTAAATTAATAGCTTAAATTACTTCTTAACAGCCTATAAAGTTGTTTAAAATGCCTTGTTCATTAAAAGTATTTTTGTCACAGTGGAATAATTGCAAGGATCTTTTCTGTTCATCTCTCATATAAAAATATTTGTGCGAACACAGGTTCATTATCAGGGTGGGCACATTTTTTATTTTTAGAAAACTGTTAGTCTATTTTAAGTTTTATACTTACATTTATATATAAATATACATACATATGAAAAATAAATCTGCATATATACCTAAAATTTAAAATAAATGGTCAGTTTTTTAAAAACAAAAAGTGAGCCTCCTTACTTTACTACTATGAAAAGTCATTAAACATTAAAAGGCAAGTTTTTGAAAATGAAAATTTCTGCATTTGCTTTAAGCAATTAACCACTTATTTTTCCAATGATTAAAAACTTATTTATTATAGGTTATTACTAGTTCCTTTCAATAAAACATATCTTCCTTTGATAAATTTCTTACTACAGAGCCAGTATATAACTCCACATTATAGTATGGTATGCTAGCAAAGTAATTTCATGAAAACAGAATAAATGTTATTATATCTTAAAAAAATATAAGTTATTGAAAGACTAAATTTTTGTTACTTTTTCCAATTTGAATTTTCGAATTCATAATTCGCGATTTCATAATCTGTTTTATTATAGGCCTGGTACTGAAATAGCCCTAAAGGAAACTCATCCAAGGAATCAATTTTTGACTTACAACAATTCAAACGTTAAAATGAAAAAGCCAAAACTTCAAAAGTTAGAAGCGGACAACACAACTGTCAAACAGGTAAGCTAAGGGTAATGTATAAAAAAAATTTAAAAAAAAAAGGAATATCAAAAATCAATTAAAAATATATCAAGTTTTAATAATACGCAGTATATTTTTAATTGATACGAAATTATTTCCTAATTCATTGATTTAATTTAATTCAAGCGAAAGAAAAATGATTATAAAATATATGAATTAAATTATATAAATTTGAAACAATGTTTCCCCTCGATATTAAATTCTCCTAAATTAAAAACTTGGGATTTTATATAATTCTTTTGTTAAAGCTACCAACTTAATGCGTTGTTTCATTTAAATAACTTATTTTCTTTCGTATTACCAGTAATAACTTTAATAATATTTGAGGTTAAAGCAAGTATTTATAGTATTAAATTTCTGCAATTAGTTTAGCTCTATGTGTATCATCCGAAATATAAATATAAATAAAGGAAAATAAATCAAGGTTATTTCGATTATTTCCAGCAGCTTCTCGCTTAATTTTATAATGTTGTTAGTTAAAAAAAAGCAAAACATATTATTTGTTACAAAAGGTAAAATTTTTAGTGAATAGAATATTTGCTTTTGGCTCAAACAACTCAAGTCAATATTAATTGGTTGAATTACTTATTGTTTCAAAATTGTATAGATCACAATATCAACACAAAATTTTTGATTCACATTTTTGAGAGGCTGTGATTGATCAAACAATTAAAGGGCTTTATGATATTCCTTTCCATGTATCGCAAATACGGATTAATTTTATTAACAAAGTTATCTAAGTAAGTATAGCCTAATTAACCTTGTTTTTCGTTTTATGAATCTGACTTATGATTCCAATGTTATAAACATAAACTTATAATACAAGTAAAACTTTCTCCATCTTTTGTGAGCAGTCCATTGGTTCCTCAATTGCCTTAATGTTTTTCAATTTTATAATAATTTTCAACTGCTTTTTAATTATTTTGTTATTAATAAAGAAGGTTCTTGGGCCTTCCAGTCTGACGGCGCTCAGTGGATTGCGATGTGGCAGTTGTCTCTCTGCTGTCGGTTTGGTGCTACCGCCCTGTGGGTCTGAATCTGGGGCTGGACTGCTCATGGGTCTCCTCTCAGCCTGTCGAGGTGATTGGGGTTATTTATATCTGGTGTGACTCTGGGCTCTGTATCTAATGTAAGTACGCATTGCTTAGCACTCGCTCTGGGCGAGGCTGATTCGCGTGATGAGGCATCTATATGGGCTCACCGGGCATGGGTTGCTGTAATTATCTTCTTATAAGCATGAAACTCATTACCTAATATTCACTAACAAGGAATGATAACGACGAGTTTAAATAAAATAGTTGAGAACTAGGAGAGACAAATTGAATGGGATACAATGTATCATATTTCATAGCATAAGTCACTGACTGGAATAAATATTTTTTAAAAATTTGTATCATTTTCAGGTTATAAAAATGTTAGTGGCTGTTGTGATTCTTTTCATCATCTGTTGGGGACCGATTCTCATCACCAATGTCCTCACTTCCTTCGATATCCTCGATAGACTCAATTACGGTTATTTAAAACCCATGAGAACAGCCTTCCATCTCTTATCTTACTTCAACAGTTGCATAAATCCCTGCGTCTATGGGTTCCTGAGTGCTAACTTCAGAAACAGCTTCAAGGCAGCCTTTCTCACCTGCATGTGCGGTAAGACCCAGAAGAAGAGGGTACAAAGAGCTCTGAGTCGAACAGGTACAACTTCCGTCAGCTATGCTAGATCTACTTTCATCACCTGATGGCTGAAGGGGGCGATCACAATTAAACCTGTGAATAGAATGGCTATGGCTATGTAGTTCGACTCTCCCTGAAGTAATTTTGTAAGAGTTTGAGACCGCCCCTTGAGAATGTTTCCTATTTATATTGTAATTCACTTTTTCCTCGTGTGGTTGCTATTTATATTCCATATCTGAAATACGTTCCCTCTTCCTAATGAGCTTATATGTTATTTATTGAATCATCCACTTAAAAACCCTTCCATATTTATGACATTTTTAACTACATGTTTCTGTGTTTGTTAGATAGAATTGATGTCGATCTTCGCAACTTTGGATATTTTTAAAATACAAAGTATACAATGTTTCCGTCACTTTAAGAAATTAACAAAGTAGTGGAGAGCATACACAATACACTAATGGTTCACCTAATGTCCCATTTGGAAGTAACCAGAATGTGCCAGAAATAGAACTATACTACATAAGACATGAGAAAAGTGAACATAATGTAGTCACTGTTCAGGATATGTCAGTGTTTAACAGCATGTCAATGTGAACAGCGGAACTTAAACAGTATCCGAAAAGAATGGACCAGATGTAGTTACCAAATTAGGTGATGAAGTAATAAGTACATAAATAATGAAATGTAGCTTCAAAACCTAGTATGTCATTATTCGAAAAAGAAAAAAAAAAGTATGTATCGAGACATGGATGTCATTACTCAAAAACAGGTCAACAAAATGCGGATACTAAGCCTGGTATGTCAATATAAAACAATAGTGATGGAGCAGTGTTCAAAACCAAACCAAACCTAGGTATTAAGCGAAACATCTCAGTATTTATCTGTGTATATTTTCAAAGATATCTTGAGTGAGAAAATGTCTTATCATAAAATAACAATACTTTTTTTAAAAATTGAACTGGGGGAGATTATGTTACTGTCCATTGAGCATCAAAAAATTCTTATCAGTTCATCTATACAGTAAAAATTTCGAACCCAATCATAGTACCGGTACTCAAGGTGCTGGTACGTTGTACATAAACTCCATTTTTAGCGGAATGCCACTAAATAAAAAACTTGATGAAACAAAACAAAAAAACAATAGCCACAGAAAAAAAGCCTGATATACAGTAATGATTACAGTTATATTGCTGAATCACTTTAATTATAGGAAAATTACTGTAAAAATTATGGTATAATATTTTATAGATGATGCACCCATAGTGCCGGAATTTTTGACAGTGTATCTAAAATTGAGATTAGAGGAGTTACACTGCTCTAAAGAATATGATCGTATCTAAATTCCCAATGAAGAGGTACATAAACATTTTTAAGTATTCTATTTTTTGTATTTATGTACATGGTAATATCATTACGGTATCAAATGTTTTATTTCCACATGGTAACTTTAAAAAAAAAATTTAAGAATCGCTTTAAAAATTTAACGGTTGTAATTAGATGCATTTTTGTTTTAAAATTAAAACTTCTTTGAAGAAATTAAAAAAAAAAAACTTTACTGCAACTTGATTTGTCATTCAAATAGTCGAATTAAATTTATTTTTAGAATCAAAATTTATATTTAAAGCGTACTGATGTTGGCTAGAATAATTAAGAAAACAATGAATTAGTTATAGGTCACTAAAATAGCTCAAAATCTGATGACCAATCTGTCAAAATCTAGATGGCAGATGCAATTTCCTTTAAAAAAAATAATGAAAAAGTTTCGTTGTCATTCTATTGTGCAGATAATTATTTTCCATCCTATAATGTAGATAAATTTGACGAACATTCCTAAAACTGTCAAAATTTGTCTTCAAAGAATATGCTATGTATATATATAAGGGAACAATATGAGCATCTTATTGATATTCTTATTAAAAGTGAATTTATTTATGCAAATTCCTAACATCCTCTGACTAATATGCATATATTAAATGTGAACACGATTAAAGTTGAGTATTTAAAGAGAGTGATAATGAATGATGAATTGTATTTTAATGTGACAAAGAAGGGTTGGCTTTAAAGAACATGTTCTGTTTCTGAACATGTTCAGCTAGTCAATTTAAAAAGTATCCTTCTTAAGGTTTGAAGTATGCAACCATGAAAAGTTTTTTGATTCATATTACATCTTATATATCTTAAGATAGAGTTAGTAATTTATTTTTTTTATTTTCCAATGTATTTTGAAAATTATCAAATTACTTTAAATACCACGACGCTAATAAAATAAAATGCAATTAAACTCAAGATTAACATGTCTACATTAAAATATATTATAATTAATATATTTTCTAGCCTATATTATATCTGTAACAAGATAGAATTTCAATATAGTACATCTTTTAGGAAAATATAAAACTTTTAAAAAGTGCTGAATGATATCTGATTAATTCTTATTGTATATTTGAATATATTTATAACGAACACTACTGCATATTTCAATATTATACTTATCCTTTGAAAGTTTTGCATTATATATAGTTTAAAATTAAATAACTTTTGAACAATAGCATAAAATAATTATATAATTTTAATGATGTAAGTAAACAAGCAGGTAAATAAATCTTGTCGTTTTTGCCTTTGCTAGATAAATACAATCAAATTTAATTATTTTTAACCAAATCTATAAAAATACGCTGAGATTTGATAATATAATGAAGTCATAAAGAACAAGGTTAAGATAATGGGAAAGAGAAAACGTTTTACTAGTTTAACAATGGAATCGTAATTCCAAATTAAACTTTTTCAGTAGGAAAAGCAAAGTTTCAAGAAACTGCCTATATAAACACATTTTTCGTTTATGCTGGAAGCCTCCTGTAATTTTTATGTAAACTCTAAGAGATTTGGAAGATCAAAGTATTGCATAATTTGTGGTCAAAATGAAAGTCAAGTAAAATCAATATCGTTTTTTTCATACCATTTATAAACTTTCATTGATGTAAATGGTAGAAATATGTGTAAAAACTGATTCCATATAAACCGAATTGTAATTCTTTGTGACCAATAAATATTGTTTTGACCTCTTTGCTGCCTTTTTTATGAAACGTAAGTAAAATATAGGAATTGTTACTAAATTTAAACCAGGTTGTCACTTTGTATGTTATAACGTATTAGTTGAACTGCATCAAACCATTGAACTAAATGCTGTAATTATTGTTATAATGCAGTAAAAATAATTCAAATAATCTAAAAAAAAGTTGCGCCAAGTGGCAAACTTTTAGGTACTTTCCTCTCAGTAATTTGTCAAAAATTGCTTAACATTTTAGGTAGTATTTAGGTTGATAGAGAGAAACTAAAGCATAGGCCATTCTCAATGATGTATAGCTTCCTATATATTTCTTTTTATTTTACATTAAATTGAATAAAAATAAACCCAATTTGAAAGAATAGTTAGATGTTATAAGGATTTCATAGATAAAAATAATTATTTTTAAATTTCACCTATTAACGGGTCCAACACATCTAGTAAGCTGAAATGGAATGATACCAGACAAAGTTATTACAACTAGTAGGATTACATAGTTAAACAAAACTGCATCTTGATATTAATCTTTTGTCAGCTCGAGGTTACTGCGTTTAGTTTTCGGAACATTTTTTGTTCCGAGTACCGAAGTCTATTCGAATGTTTTCGCGTCATTGTTTCCCATATTTCACAGTTTTTCAGAAAAATATTCACGAATGTTTTACAATGCATGTGTTTTTGAGCAATCTTGAAAAAAAGGTATCTACAATATATAGTGGATAACTTCTAACACTCTCAGTCCAATATATATGCATTCATTTTGTTCAATTTAATGTTTAAAAAAGCATTGAAAAAAAAACAAGACATAATTTGCTCATATAGCAATATTTAAGCTTATCCCCCATGAAACTCTTTTTTCCTTCCTCCTCCAAAACTAAACTTACGAATTTATACATTTTCCCCAAAACTACTAAATGGCGGGTGTTACTTAACAGTTTGCTACGTATTGCAATGCAATATGTAGCGAGATATTGCAATGCTGTTTCATTGCAATATCGTCAGAACTGAAATTATAAGATATATAGGACATTGTTGATAGTTTTTAATCTAACTATTTGAGTATTAATAATTACGGTATCGATAAAATTTAAATTTAAGAAACAAATCTGGTGTTTCTTTATTATCTGTATAATAAATATGGAACAAAAAACCTTTTGATTTAGACCTTAAGAAAACCTTAACTGGATTCTAAGATTAAGAAAACCATAACAAGATTACCACTGGACAGGGAATTTTCCAGCTTGAAACCTGCAGGAAAATCTGAAAACAAAATGCATAAGTTATATTGAATAGTACACAACGCACAAATCAAATAATGGTTATTTTCACATTGTATTATTTTTTAATAAAACTATATGTGATGTGAAACTCAGTATAAAATGTCCCTGTTTGATTCATTCCACAACCTCTGAAAAATAAGTTCAACATTGAACCATAATATCGAAATATCGAACAAATAGATAATGCAAATTTGTTATAACCTTAATCAGGTGTAAAATTGGTGTCTTCTTTTCCTAGTTAAAAATTGAGAACAAGTATCGCTATATTCAAGTGAAAATGGTTTCGATTCTATAAGAATATGGTTAAAAAAATATGGTTTCATGCTGTTATGGTTGCAGCAAATTAAAACAATACGCAGCAAATTTGCGCAAAATTTGAAAACAGTTTTGTGACACTGTTTCTAACAGTACAGTTCAAGGAAGTGTAGTTAAAATTTAAACAACGAAACATAATTTAAGTTATTAAATTTAGAAAAAGATGGCTAGGTCACATCTATAGAAAGGATAATAGTGACCCAGTTTAGAAGCTGAATTTTGGAAAGTTTACAGGCAACCGATAAAGGGGAAGACCAACCACCAGATGAATTGATTTTGTGGAATCAGATCTTCAAACTATGGGCATCAATAGATGGAGAAACCTAGTGTCTGATAGAGCCAAGTGGAAATGACTCGTTCAGGCGGCTCTGATGGCCTGTACTAGACTGTCATGCTGATGAAGGAAAAAGTTTAAGGAACTTATGGAAAAAAATATGTCGTTGATTAATTACTCCTCATAAAACAATTTTTATACAGCATATGATTATTTTCCTTAATTATTGCTACCTTTTATCTTTTAAAACTATAAAATATGAGAAATATGTGCAATATTTAGTGTAATTCAAATTTAAGTTTAATTTTTAAAAGGTTATGAAAAAGGAGAACTGGTCGTTATGTCGAGATATTTCCATTGAGTGTACACGAAGTAATTTAATTCCATTCGCATAGAAAAATAGTTCAAACATTTACGGATAGATGGAGCTGTACTCCTCTTAAGATGTTAAATAATTACTGCTTTTAAAGAAATTAATTGCAAAAAGTTTAATAAAGAATAGGCGTGCGTCTTGAAAATTACCTGGATGGGGAAAAGATGGGATGGATAAAAGATGGGGAACCTAGTCACCCAATATTCATTTTTACAATACAGCTTCATATGTAGAGCCAGATCCTTCAATTATATTCATGATATCTCACATGCATAAAAACAGAAAATGTACCTTGCCCGCCTTTTAATCAGAAATGTAATTTTCGGTATTTAAAAGAAATATAATTTAAAAGATATGCTAAAAATTAGCATATCTTTCAAAACCATCGTTTTCAAGCATTGTTTGAAGAGTAGAGTAACATCTATCGATCATATTTTAAACTGCTTTTTCTTCTGTAAAACAAGTTTCCATATCTTTTCATGTTCTGAAGATATCGTAAGCATCGTTTAAGGAGTAGAGAATCTTATATCGATCCACTTTTAAACTATTTTTCTCTTTCTGTAAAATAAATTCCCATATCGTCATGTATACTGAGATAAAATATTAGATCATTCTGACTGTTGGTTTTTCTTTCATTGTTTTGAAAGTTAAACTTTAATTTTAATTCCCGTGTGTTTTTCTTCTTTCGTAGTTCTTTATACTTATCTTTGAAATCTATCTTTACAGTTTTTCCCTTTTATTTTCACTCTCAGCATCCTTTTATTTCCATCAATTTTTTATTCGCAAATTTTTTTTTAAATCTAAACCTTTTTTTATGTATAAAACTACTAAAATCTTGATTAAAAACCCTGTTTTTTTCATATACTGAATAGTTTGAACTTTTTTCATGTTTAGTTTTGTAGTACTACTTACTTCCTGGAAAATAAAAATATTTAAATGCCTTCTCGAGATATAGTTGAAGTTATTTCTCAGATGTTATAAACATTTTTAATTCTGTATAGTTTAGCATATATCGAATTATTTTTTATTTTATCACATTCTCATTTATTTAAAAAAAATCGATTAATCTTAAAAAATATGCATTTATTAAAATAGCACTATCACAAACAAAACTTAGCAAGGAATTTGTGTAACATTTTATGAACCAAACAAATATAGACTAAAGATATTATGTAAATTTTGAAACTTACACAATAATTAAATTACGAAATATTAACTGGAGCCTGACGAATAAACAAAATTTACTTTTCTATATTAAAATTAAGTTAATTTGTAATCAGATAAACTTTATTCCTTTTCTAATTAACTAAATATCTGAAGTTCTCGCTAGTAATTAATATGAGAGTAATGATAAAATATTTAGTATTTTATTTTATCAATACTCTCATATAAATTGCACCCTCAAAAAAGCATAATATTCGTAATTGAATATTATTCGAAAAATTGAATAATATTCAAGGTATAGGTGATTTTAATTAGCACTTAAAAGCATTTTAGCTAATATTTTGAATATACCTAGCTATACTTATTGGGCTTTTATTATGTATTGAATAAATTGCATTCAAAATATTAAAAAAATTAACCTTCACAATTTCAACTTACTGTAATAACTAGAAAACATTATTTTCCTGTAGGGAGATAGATTTTTTCTAAGAAAATGCTATATGTAGAATTTGAAAAACAAAAATATGCGTGCAAATTTAGGCTTTTAATTAAAAAAATTTCATAAAACTAGGTCTTCATGAAACATCATAAACTTTACCAAGTCCAGATGGGAATAAAAAAGAACATTGTTTATAGATGTATAACCATTTTTCCAACTGATTTTGCACAAATTATGAATTTTTCATACGGTCATATATATATNAAAACATTTATAATACTATATATATTGTTGACTAAATAGAATTATTAGTTAGATATTTTGGTACTATGAAAAACTTAGAAAATAAAATAATTTCAAGTTGAATGTTAATGAAGAACTTCCAATTTGTAGTATTTGCCACAAAATTGAATTTTAATGCATTTGTACTTTGCCATACGCCCATTGAATGTGGACTTATACCTTGCTTGCAAATATACATAATTGTACTGTAAATACAGTATAATTGTAAATGACTTCGTCAACATATTTCCAAATAAGCATAACATTCGAAAGCACTGAATAAAGCTTAGTATAAAAGTATTATAAGGCACTAAGCAATGGTGTAAAAAACTGTTTTTATTAATATGATTATCGAGCCTCAAGATTAAGGCTGAAGTGGCAGAGTTTTAAAATTTCTTAACACCAACGCTTTGTAATCGAAAAGTGATACTTTTAAGAACTCAAAATGGAGTTGGAAAAGCTAGACAGTGATGAAGAAAGTAACATGCCCCAATAAACCACTGTTCCGATCTAAAAAGTGTTAAGTAAAGCCTAATCTCTGGCTCGATAAAAATTTATAAAATAAACTCCATCTTTGCGGGATGCTACTTTTATATACTGAAATATCATTTCTGCTCTTCTTTCAGATTTCCCTTGTGAGGATCAAGTTTCAACAAAATATAATATATATAAATAAATAAATAGGTGTTGCCATGTCATTTAGAAATTCGAATCTTCTGTCACTGTAAGCGTAACCGTAAAAGCTGAACAGTCGTTTTTAACAATATTACTGAGCACATTATTCTTTTTCATGCTCCCATGCCCGTTATGCTCTCCACGGAGTCATATGTTGGCAATCACTTTGTATATCAATTATCTGCTGCAATAAAGGCACTTTAATATCATTATTATAGTTAAAATCCACTAAAGCAGAACTTTTCAATTAAGGCATGGGAACATTTGTATCACGAAAAAAAACATAACCACACGCATAGCAACAAATGAAAATGTAAGAAAAAAAAACATGAAGATATATATTAAAAGCTCACACAGAGGAAACAACTCTGCTAAAATTATGTACTTCACTGTAGTAACATTTCTAGTAGAGAAAACATAATCGTGATTAATAGAAGCAAACTACACAGTGTTTAAAACATTTGTTATTTTTTTTGTTCATATTGTAATGGTTCACCTGAAATTCTTGTTCACAAAATCATAGTTCTTCTTACCGCAGATTTAGTAAGAAATACAATATTGTAAAGTAAATATAAACGAATACATGGTTTTTATGCCATACTCTAAGGTATCATGATAAAAATACTAAATTTTACCACATAAACTGAATATTTTCACGTATTAAACAAACCATATTTTATTGTTAACACATTGTTGACCGGAACTAGTTTTTTTATGCTCAAACATTGTTACCGATGGCGAGTTAACTTGCAATTGCATTATTTATTTCAATTGAGAAAAACCAAAGTTATATAGAATATCTCATAGGACTTTAACTAATTCGGAAATTGTATTTTAACTAAGATTTATTGTAAATGGTCATAGCAAAGTTCTATTAAGACTACAATTCTTCATTATATTTGCACGTTGTAAATTTTGATTGAATTGAACGTTTTTTTTTTGTATTTTTAATTGTCAAAATAAATTATTGTGGTGTTTAAAACTTTACACTTCATTTTTATTGGTGTTGTTTTAATTAAACGATTCTTGTAAATTGAGAACGTTTCACTGAAAAGGTAGTGTTTCATTGAAAGGTTCAAAACACTGCGATGGCTACATTTGTTTTTAAAAGTTGCACATAATTGCATAGATAAAACGTTCTATTCAGATGAATATTGTATGGTAAGTACATTCGTTTTTGCTTAATGTTTTATCAGTTAACGACAAAAGCAATTTCTAAATTAGTCAACTGTATTGATGTTGTCACATTAGAAAGCCGTATTCGAAATCTCGAGCCTATCTTGTGACCTTGACATCGAAAAAAAATGTCTTCAACCGTGCTAATTCGAAGCACATTATAATAAAAGCTGCCAAAACAAAATGCACCTCAAGCAATGTCTTATAATATAAACCTTAGAAATAAGCTTTTTAAATACAATAAGAAATTCAATTAACTCGAAAAGACAATACACAACAATTAACACTTACTCCGAAGAAATTAAACTGATTAAAATTAACTCATAGAGCCTATCTTCTGGTAAATTAATATAAAGATTACTTTCAATCACCAACTATTCGATGAATCAATATGACTAGCATTTTCTGATTACATACTATTGTTTAATAAAAAAAAGCAATCTATATTCTTTCAATAACAGCGGTGCTATAATTATAAGAATAATTAACTGTTTACATAGCAATGTTTCAAAAATGGAAAATGGAATTTGAGCTAGAATTTAATCATATTATTTTTTATGCATTAAAAATTTACATTATAAATTACTTTTTTACATTTAGTTTGGTGTCGCTTCCATATTTGCTTTTTTTATGAATTTGATATAATTTGTAAAGTTTTATTCTAACTATATAATTTACGAAAAATCTAATTTTTAGAAAACGACGCTACACTTACAAGCTTTTAAAGGTATAATATAACTCTCTCATACTCATCCAATTCGAGATTTTATTATAAAATTTTAAAGTCAGAATAATAGTTTAAATCTAATGCTCTATTTTTAGAACGTTGGTATTTCAAGGGTTGTATTTTAGATTTCAAGTAATGCATTGGATTATGCTGCGTGCATTTCATTCAATTGGTATTATGACACTTATACAAAATAAATAATGATGTCTGGATAAAGAAGGCGAGATGTAAGTGTTTAGGTTCAACTTCTTTTCTTATTAATTTGCAGGTGATTTATAATTGAATGACTGAGAAAGAATACTTAGAAAGAAGCAAGGTATATCCTTTCATACTCAGCGTTTTGCACCTTTTTTTTTAAAATTTTTAACAACTGAAGAATATTAATCGAGTGTAAAAATCCTAGAATTAAATTCTAAAGTCAAGCACAAATAAAAGAAAAGAAACGAAAGCCCGATTATAAAATCGGATAAGAAAGTGAAATTTGATAAGCTGACAGAATTGAAAAAGCCTAAACCAATTTCGATAAAAATGCTTCGAGCGCGTGGATTGTGCTCCTCTTGAAGTATTTTAAAAACTATTCTTGGAGAATATCTATAATATCTGGCGTATTTATGAAATATATATTTGCCTGAAAAAAGATTTAACCTGTTAAGAGTTTTCCGAAAATGATATTTTTTCCTTTTTATGTTCTTCGAAGTGAATACCATTTTGTCCCGACCGAATATTTGCACTGGAGCGCAGTTGAAGCAATCGTAACCGTCTTCTGTAAAAAAGCTCCTAACAATTGCCATTGATCCAAAAATGGATTATCTATAAAAACGCACTTAAATTTTCTGCCCATTTTTTTTCCTTACATGCTCTTTAGTAGTTCATTTATCAAAATTCAAGTTATTGGGTTTACCCTTCCTTAATTCGTCATTTCGAAAGCATTGTTGAAGAAAAAGGAAACTAGAGTTAATTATAGGAAAGACCAGACAGATCCCATTTCCAAAAGAAAATTTTCCCGGATGGCTCGTGTAAGGATTGTTAATATTACGAGGAAAAACATTTATAATACTAAAAATCAAAGTAAGGTTAAACTAAAGCATACCCAAAAAATCAGCAAATTTTAAGCCACTATAAAAAATATACTTGGAGCTAACAGGGCTTTATGTGAAAAAAAATCATCGAAAACATTTACGTAATAGTAACAGAAAGAGTGGTACTTTATAGCATTAAAATCTGGCATAATGAAAAATAAAAAACAATAACAAATAAACTACTGTACATACAAGGGTTACCCTTTATAAGCTTTAGCAAATAATGTCACTTCTACTCTTGGATTACAGACTTTGGCGGGGGAACTGCTCCTTGACCTCAGAGTCTTCATTGAATCTGAAATCGCAATAGCATCATTTTTAAATCAAGATATCTTCGCAGAAAATTCTAAATACTTAAAAATAAAATCAAAGGAAAAAGGAAAAAAATTGTGATCTCTTTACTACAATCATAAGTATATTAAAATCGCGATCAAGACAGTAATTTTAAGTCAATAATAAAAAGAACATAAAAATACTATAAATTATTATCATTAAGATTGACGGCTGGGGAAAATAACTAACCCAAACTTTCTCACTTTTCAATCTCATCCTCGCACAGAGTCATTCAGTTTGTTCAATGTCCTTCCCTTCGGGGTGGGATGACAGTAGCGTCTTATGTTTAATTCGTGATGGTTACAACTTAATTTGATAGAAAAGTTTCAAGTTCATATTTTGAAGATTGAAATTCGCTACGCAAACTTCAAAATTTCACACAAATAGCAGTTTATATTTCTACAAAGTAAAGTAAAATTCTAAATCATAAATAATCAGTAAAAAATCAGTAAAATTCTGCAAAAAAATTCCCAAAAATTCCAAAAAAATTCTAAAATCTAAATCAGTAAAATTCTGCTTCAGACATAAAATAAAGCCGTTCCATCAGTTGAAATTGTGATGTAACTGACAATAACTGTTGTATTTAACTGTAGTGTCCAAAGACTTTTTAAAAAATTTGTGCGGTGTCAAAAATCTTTTTTACGCATATTATACTCAAAAGGTAATTAGCCAATTTTATAAAAAAAATTATAAAATTTAAAATTTTGTCAAAAACAACAAAAATAATACCAGCAAAATTGCGTAAAAAGCTTTAGTATTTTAATAAGAAAAATTGAATAAGTTTTCAGTACTGAGTAGCGACGCAATGAATTTATTTGCTGAATCAAAATAATTAGCTGTTTTATTACACATTTCTTTCATCCATTTCGACGCTAAGTAAATACATTTATCCAATTAAAAAAAGAAAACAATTTTTGTTTTAGGCTGATTTGATTTTTTCCCACATCACTCTGTACAACTGTTATTTTCTTTTCTGTAGTATTTTATCTTAAGGCTAAGAAATTTTGTTCTATGTATTTCCAATTAGTGAAACATTTTTTTTAATTATCTCATAAGAAACATTTTTTTCAGACAAAAGACTCTTATATTAAAAATCAGTTGTTTAAATTGTTTTTCTAATTTGATAGTTTTGATGCATAATGCTTATAAAAACAGAGGTATTGAATTCATTTTGATTTAATTGCTTGGTGGAGCTTAAATATTCTTTTAAATATTTTTTGCTAGCTTAAAGTTAAAAAGAAACTATTTTTTTACTCTCAAGAAGATATAACCTTGCAAGGTAAAATATTTATTTTATTATCTTTCGAATTAGGAAATTAAAATAGCCTTTCAATAAAGGCATGTTGATGCCCATTCATTGATTTAGCAACATTTCATTAATGTAATTTGGCAAAAAGTGTTACAAATCAAAGCTATGTTAAACATTTTTAGTCAAATTTTCAATGTATCTATGTTTATCTATTTTCTATAGTCCCAATGCACTGTTAGACATTTCTCGGAAAAAATGGTTAAATAACTATTGAACTTTTATTTGATAATATTCAAACAAAACAGTCAAATAGCCATAAATAAGATGGTAATCAATCAAATTTTCTCACAGTGAAAAATCGTTTATTAACTGCTTTCACCAAATATAATTATACAATCAGAATTTTATCACGCAAACTAAACTCACCTAAAGCCACTTATTTCCTGGCAATTTTTCCTTTCTATAGACGAAAGGGATAATCTGTCTGATTCATGACCAACAGAACTGGGATTCGAGTCCTACCATTTACACTACAATATTTCTTCCATTTCTTTCAACACATGAAGAGTATTCAGTGGTTTGCATTCTCCGATTTTTTTTCCTACACTCTCCAACACCCATTACCTAACGAAAAGCCTAGCTGCTATGTTCAAAGTCTTTTTTACGGTTTAGAAACCATGCTAGATGTAAATGGTTAAAAAACAGTACAGTTTTGTATTTATGGTCTTATAACAGTGCTAATTGTAAACGGTTTCAAAACTATAAAGGTTAAAAATGTTCTTAATTTTTTTACATTCTTTAAACTATACGGTAAATTGGATGGACAGACTGCTGTTTATTATTTAACCTTAATTTTAGAATGAAAACTCTAACAGTGCCGCAGAAACCTGCAACATCATGGGAAAAATTCAAAGATTTATCTGGAGGATCCGTTTCTTGATATTTGTGTTTACTAATTTTTGTCTATAAGGAAAAAATAAATCTACAGCAACTGTCACCGTGACAGATTAATTCTGCATTGGAGTCCGTGGTATTACATAATATGTTTAAAAAAAACTGCAGTTTTCCAAAACATTTGGCATGAAAAAATCTTTAACAGCTTTTGGTAGGATAAAATAAAAATAAAAATTAAATATCATTGGAAAGAGTAAACTTTGCTACAGAGGAAGAAACAACAAAATAAGATTGCAATGATTTTTTATCATATGTTTAAATGGTCAAGAGGGCAAAACTTCCGCTGGCTCCTAAAGGCAAGAGAAAAAGAGAAAGGCCAAGAATGCGATAGCAAAAAGAAGCAGGTTTATTTTAAGAAAATCTGATTTAAAGGATTAGAGTAGTGTTTCCCTAACTTATAACTTTTGTGTACCTTTTCTAAATTTTTCGTAACGCTGTGTACCACTAATAAAAAAATGAATGTAATTTTTCAAAAACATGTTTCTTTTTCTTTTTGGTGCAAAGTTTTGTAGATACTAACCAGTGATCCATATTCTACGTTAGGGATAAAAATTATATATTATAAAAATAATAAAAATAAGTAGAATTTATTACAAACCTTTACTATAAAAAAATTGCACCAAAGTTAAAAATCACAACTGGCTGTTGACACCTCTAATTATTAACTGTTAACTCTGCAAAAAATAGCCAATAGAAAAATACGCAATCGCAAATTTTCACGGCTGGTTTTGCTTTTAAATAAAATTTTTTGAAATTTTCGTTTGTTGCAAGATATTTCGTATGAGAACGCTTACCCTCGCTAAACTGTTCCCGTAGCTCTGGGGGTACTCGCACCACATTTTGGGAAACACTGGATTAGAGGAAGGTAGAGACCAGAGAGCTTGTAAAAGTAAATCTAAATTCTTTATGCTTCAATTGGTCAAGAACCTTGGAAAGTATGAAAGTTTAAACACTTAAAATATACTCAAAATTAGTAATGTATTTCTCATTCACACATATGTTTCGTTTATAAGTCATATTTCATAGCAGTTCCCGTTCAAAAATGATCACCGCAATGTTAAAATAGTTATATTATATAATGGAAAAAGAAGTTCAGTCGTCAGTTATACGTCGTTTTTTTTTCTATTACTACGTATAATTTAAATTTTTTTTTCGCTAAGTATTACTAAGTGCATGTCTGCCAGATGTTCATCTGCCGACAAGCCTTTTACTATTTTTGAGATTTTATCGAGAAAATTACTTCGTTTTTATTCCTAACCAGAATACCAGAAACTGAAATGTTTAGGAAAAAATCTACTCCTATAACGTTTGCTGCAAAAATGAAGTGAAATGAAACTGCTGTTTGCAGTGACAAATTCGACTTCCAGAAAACTTATCTAGCTTCAACATTTCCAACGGAAATTCATTAATATAATAATTAAAAAAGACTAGTTCTTAAGTTCAATTAAAACAAAAATCCATTGGGGTTTAAAAATTAATTCAAGAAAAACTGTAACCATTCTAAGAAAAATGGTGCCAAATTGTATTAAAATTATTTAAAAAAAAACTTTTTTTAAAGAAAATAATGCTTACTACCGTCTTCTTTTCTTTCCGAAAAATAAACTCTCTTGTCAACATAATGATATGTAAATGAATTCACCTGAAAATTTTCCCCATCTGTAGACTTTCTAAAGAGCAGCAAATTAGCATACGAAGACCTTTAATTCAGGAATTAAGATATTAACTTTGGTCCTTCCAAGTTATACTCAGTTTTTAAATGTAACAATACAAGCCGTAAAAATAATTGCTAGCAGATATATAGTAAATAGTTGTTTTCGATACCTGTTTTCTGAATTAAAATCGCATTAAATTGAATAGCAATGCTAATAATAAGTATATTTTGATAAGTTTCATTGGCAAATGTATATTTGTTAGTGATAATGTTTTGTAGTTCAAATTTAAGCGTAAATCTTTTGTAAAATTTAGGAAGCTTTACTTTTCTTACTTTTTGTGCACTTTTAGAATTTTCATTCCGTTATTATGCTAAAATAGCCGGCAGTGGTCAGTCCATCTCAGTAACCATAAAGTTTATGGTTAGGAACATTTTTTTACCTTTACTATTTTGAAACCGCTTACAACTGGTATGCTTAAAAGCTGTGAATGCAAAACTATACGATTTTGTAACTATTTATAACTAGTATAGTTTATATACCATAAAAGTAAAACTTAAGCGTTTAAGTTTTGGTAATGAGCCATTTATGCATGAATGATAGTTTTGCATTTTTAATAGTCCAGCAGCACGCATTGAAGAGTGCGAGACGCTGAATTGAAGGAATGAGAGAAATATGGAGAGGTCAATGCTGGTATTCGAACCCTTGTTTAGCCGGTCATGCGATTGATCGATTAGCACTTTTAGCTACAGTATGCACCATACTGCTCGGAACAAAATGTCTTCATAAGGTGATTGGCCTAGCTTCCGCGGATAGAATTCTGGTTGTTACACCGCATTAGGTAAGAATACTCACTAAACATTTTTTTCCCTCACACTTAACAGTTTAAAGATCTTTTTAAAAAGTTATTTGACTGCTTTGGTTGAATATAGTAAAAGCACACATAAATGATGGTTTATTGCATCGATATAAATATAATGTTAGGTTTCAAAAATCATTACTGGTTTCAAAAATTGAAACTCTCGGAACTCCTGTGAGCCTTTCGCAGAATCCCAGGGTTCCACGGAGCACAATTTAGGAACGGCTGCTCTAGATGGCAGACACTTCTTCTAATATTCTGATAAAACTATCTTTTGTAACGAAATTCTGATTTACAGGATATAAGATAAAATAAAATTTATTTTTTTATCTCTTACAAAGGTTTGTTACGTAAATTTTAATTAACGTTTTTGCTCAATCAATTGTGATGCCAAATTATAGAACTTTTAGAGATTAAAAAACATAATTTATTGGTTAAAATGCATCTTTTCTTAGTAAAATGCACTTAAATAGTTTAATTGAAAATAATTCTAAAAGAAAAAGAGAAATAAAAGAAAAACATACTTTTGAATATCATCAAACTAATGAGTTTTAAGCTCTGATTCTTATAAAAGTCTTTTTTTTTTCAACATGATTGTAAAATCATTTTAAGCAATCATTGTAGTAGCAAATCAGATAAATTTAAAAAGGAACAGATATTCGCTCATTAATAAAATTAAAATCCTTTACTTTTCTACTTGTAATGACAGTTTTTTTTATTATAAATTATTTGGAAGCTATGAACTAAGCTTAGTATAATGAAGAATATTAAAATAAGCATTTTATTGATAGTAAATAATTTTTCTTTTCATTTATGCAGCAGTTTCATATTGTTAAGTATCACCGAAATTCTCTTTTTAATTATCATTATTACATGATTTTTCACTATTCTTATAAGATAGAAAACTTCAAGATTTTTTTTCATGACTGACGGCGATTATTTTTTCAGTTTAGAATAATCCACTTCATTCTCGCAATTTTGAAAAACAAATTTTATACCCTTGAAAATATTATAATCAATCATTACGCATTAACATGCACCTCTTTATTTACGGATTGTATTTTAAGAAAATAAATAAATCCTCTATAGTTTTTACGTTTTTAAAACTTAAACTTAACAGAAAAATTAATTTAAGTTTAAGAAAAATAGTTCATCTATCTAATTAACTTTCTAAAGAGCAATCAATCTTGTTTGATTACAAATATAAATCGAATGTTTAACCTGTGATTTGAACCCCCAATATCTCAGTTGGAGGAGATGATTTTACCGTTTTACTACGGACGCTAAAAAAAGTTTTTTATTTTAATATCACTAAATTTTGTAATGAATGAGTAAATGAACTAAAATTTTAAAGGAGCATATTTTACCCCTGTGCCAACAGTAGCGGCACACTTTTGCCCTCTTTAATTTAAGCAAATATTCATTAATTCAATATAAATTTGACAGATGTATAGTGCGCAAAATAAAGAAAGGACCACCCTGGATAACTCTTGATCTAATGCTCGGATATTCACGTTCTGGGACACAATCTTAATTATTCAGGGGTTGGGTAACCTAAGATATGCTAATTAATTAGTGCTGGTGATATTTCAAGATACAAAATCAGACTCATAAACGTACTTTTTCTGAATAAACATACATTTTTTTCGACGAATTTGGATATCTGACCCTCAAAATATTGGGGGAAGTCGAAACATGGGAAATGCTGTTCGATCAGGAGATTGAAAATGTTAATTTTACTTTTTGCGCAATTCACCTTATCTTGAGAGCTTTTTAAACAAATAGAAAAATTTTGTCCACATTTATAAATTATGTTTATCTATAAGTATATTTATGCACAGCAAGTTTAACTATTAGTAACGATTATTGTTATTTTTTATTTAATTATAGTAAAAATAAATTTAAGTCTTAAGGAGTGCTATATTTTTCAACTTTATCAAATAATGAAATTTTACAAGGCAAAATACAAAATTTGGGCGAAATTGGTCGAATTTTGCAATCGTATTTCTCAAGAACTATTCGACCAATTTCGCTCAAATTTTGTATTTTACCATATAAAATTATAGTGTTTAAAAAGATGCAAAAATTGTATACCTTACGATTAAAAGCGTTTTTGACTATTATTAAATAAAATAATAAAAAATAGATTTTTACCAAAAGATATTTTTTTGCGTGTAATAATTATCTTTGGATAAGCAAATTGTATAATTGTGTGCAAAGATTTTTCGATTCGCTTAAAATTTTTCGAGATCTACCGAAATACACAGAAAGTAAGATTAACATTAAGGGGTCCAAACTTTCAACAACTCTCCTGATGTAATTATTAGGATCATATTTTGGGGGTCAGAGATTCAAATCTGTCAAAACCAAAAGGAAATTCAGAGAAAGTAGGTTTCGGTGCCTGATTTTGTAACTTTCAATATCATCTGCTCTAATTCAATCTTAATGGCTAGATGGGTTGACTTCAAATATGGTAATTAATAGGTGCAGACGATATTTTAGGTTACCATTATCGGACACAAAAACGTACTTTCTCTGAATAAACATGCCTTTTTTATTTTGACTGATTCTGGTTTCTGACCTCCCAATATTAGCAGAATCAGCTGCAATCTATGAAATATGGTCCCAGTAGTTTGATCATGAGAACACTTCAACATTTAGACAACTTAATGTTAATGTTACTTCTTGCATACTTCACAATATCTCGAAAATTTTGTAAGCGAATCGAAAAAACTTTTGTGCAGAATTATAAGATTCATTTATCCAAACATAATTTCATGCAAAAAATAACTTATAGTAAATATTTATTATTTCATTAAATGGTCGAAAGAATTTTGAATTGCTAAGTATAAAAATTTTTGCGGCATCTTAAAGTATATAATTTTGCATAAATGTAAAATTTGAGCAAAATCGGTCGAATAGTTCCTGAGCAATCGAATTTTGAAACTTTAAATTTTTTGAAATTCAATTTTTCAGGAACTTTTCAAACGATTTTGCTCAAATTGCGTATTTTGCCAGATAAAGTTACATAATTTGAAAGGACAGCAAAAATTCTTAAAATTTAAAATTTTTTCGACTGTTATTAAATAAAATAATAAAAAATAATAAATACTTACTAAAATTTATTTTTTGCACAGAATTATCTTTGGATAAACAAATTTTATAATTGAGTGCTAAAATCATTCAATTCACGTGACTCTCAAAAATCTCAAATCTTTCAATCTCGAGACTTGTCAAAATACATAAAAGTAAAATTAAAATTAAGCGGTCCAAGCTTTAGATCTCTCTCCTGACCAAACCATTTGGACCATATTTAATAGATTATGACTATTACCTATTTTGGGGAAGGGGACAGAAATTCAAATAATTCTAAAAATTTATTTGTTCATTTAGAGAAAGTACGGTTTTGTGTCCGATTTCGTAACTTAAAATATCGTCTGCACTTATTGTTCCATTATCTTTTTGATCCATTAATATTGATTCTTAGAACATGAAGTTCTGATCATTAGATCAAAAGTTACACGGGGCAACCTGAATTTATTTTTTGGACTTTACACTTAAGTAGAAAACTGCTGACTTTATTACCGCATCTCTGATTTTGTGATAAATTCAAGTATTTAAAGTAATTACTTATACGTCCATGGGATTACAAAAGGTTACATATATTTCAGAAATGTGTGTATCATTTTCAAACTTTATTTCATTTGTGAATTTTATTAATTAATTATTCATAAATTTTATTTGTGAAAAACTATTTGGAATAATGTAAAACTATTTTTCCGTATTTATAACTCTTCGTATAAGTCGAAACCTATTTGATTGTATGCAAGACTATTCAAAAATTAATAAATTTTTTCTAAAATATGCAAAACTATTTTTAAACCTAAAAAAGGGGACGTTTTTCAAAAATATTCGAATGTGTGTTAAGCTTTTTGAAAATGTGTAAACACTTTTGTTAGGAAACTCTAATTTTAAATGTAGAGGATTAATTCCAGCAAATTCTATTCGCTCTAAAAATGAATATTCTACTCATTGTTAACATAAATTGAATACGACTTAGTTTTACAAAGATTAATTAAAAAAAAAGAAACGTCAAAACATATCCTAGAATAAAAATAAGATTCTTATAAGATTATTATAGCCTCTGAGAAATGTCTTGAATTACTATTATTTACATTGAATACAACTACTTTTGACAGTTTTACAATAAACAATGGTCTGAAATATTTGATCTGCTCTTCTGCAGATAAATCCATCTGACAAAAAATTTACCACAACAAATTATAAGGGAATCTATATAATTTATTTCTTTTATGCAATTTGAATCGATATTGTTTAACTGAAGCTGCATTTCAATTATTAGAACATAATTCACTGTTATCTTTTGTTACATAAAATATATTCTTAGGCTTAAACAGAGAAATGTAAACCTTTATTTGCTGCTATATATAAAATAAATAAATTAAATTAAAAGCGATCAAGAGAAGAAAGAGAATTTAATCAGTGTTTACTTTTTGCTCCTCTATTGTAAGAATAATTAATACGGTTTGTTTAGTTAGAAAAAAGGACAAGAATCAGATTTATTTATCTTTGGAAGCAAGTATGTAAACGAGATTTTAATTTTGATAAAGCTAATTTGTTCAACACTCCTGTTTCTGCGTTATGTATTTTGATATAAAAATAAGATGGACTTTTTTAGATACTGAATTTTTTATCTGTCAACTATTTCCGTATTTTGAAAGAAAAAAATAGCCTTGAATGACTTTCAATTTTTTAAATTATATTCAGCCTCTTAAAAATAATTACACGCATTAAAAACTGCGATTTTTTTATTTATAGCTATTAAACTGTTATAACTACCAAACGTCTGAAAAATGAATGTCTAATTTTAAAACAGAATGAAATAAATAAATAAAAAATATTGGAAAGATAGATGTTTGATTTGCCTTCACTCAGAACAACAGCAAATTTTATTTTACAACTATTTTCTTATTTTGAAAGAGAAAAAAAAGCGTGCACTAATTTTTTTTCAATCACACTCAGCCTCTTGAAAATAACCTATACAAGCGTAAAATACAGCAAAACCTTATTTAGAGTAATTAAACTGCTGCTATAATTACCAAATGTTATTAAACTTTTTATAAAAGTTTTAAAAAAACGTTTGGAAATAGAATGGGTCTAATTACTTAAACAAATTAATGCTGAATATTACACAGGTGACACATGAATAAGAAAAGTCTTTATTCACCCATGAGAGCTAAGGTTTCTCTATTCCAGATTGTTATATAGCCAAACTAAAACTTCCATTAGTTTATTACTTCTGAACACATGGGCATCATAGTGAAACGTCCTACATTATGTCTAGAGATTTCTCAAACGAGAAGAATCACTTGTAGCAATAGCTCTAATTCCAGAATGTTTTGAATGGTTTAGTATGTTGCCAAATTAAAAATAATGCCTCGTTTATTTATTAATACACTTACTTATACATTTATGAAGCTCATACATTTATTAGCATAAACGAAAATAGTTATTTCTTTCACAAAAAGAAACCTTGAGAACTTATGGATTATATATTTAAAACAGTAAAGTTGTCAATTTTTTATTCGCAATAGTTTCAACACTTTTTTAGTAACAATTAACCACGTGTTCTTAAGTAATTAATTTTAATTCGCTCTTAAAAAAGCGCATTGAGAATATTTTGACATGCAGATATAAATTTGCATACATAAAGCAAAACATTTGACACTTTCTACTGAAATCATTTAAAATATTTTTTTTCTTTTCCTCTTTAATTATATAATCAAAATAGTTTTATCATAAAAAATAGATATATAGATAGCTACGTTTTTACATCTATCGATTTAAAAACATTAATTGAATTTTATTTTTTATTTTGAATCGTAAGGGTTTGATGGAAAATCTAAAAAGTTAGGAAAGTTTTGATGCTGTAACTGAGAAAAAAGATCTTTATACTAAGCTAAACAGGCATTACTTCACCAAATTAATGAAGCTACATGGAGAAAGAAATTCTAGTAAAAATGTCGTACTGCATACTAATGACATTTCTGGTAAAAATAAAACTATAATTCTGGTTAATAAAACTAAAGTAAGAGATTAAACGTGTACAATTATACTGTATTAAAACTAGTCATTCGATATTTTTTTCGTTCATATGGTAACGGTTTACCGGAAATTCTGGTTTTCAAACTATAGTTCTTATTACCACACATTTTGTAAAAATTACAAAACTGAAAAGTGAATTTAAGTGAATAGGGTAAACCAACCAGTGAAGGAACACTACCCAGTGAAGGAACATTTCATATATATTCATTAAAAATAAGAATTTGAAAGTTTTTCTTTAGATTGATTGGTAACAATAGCTTACTGCCAAACAATAGGAAGTCATCTAGCAATATTTTGGATTACCTGGTCAAATAGATTTCTCTGAAAAAATTTTTGAATTTGTTATTATCTCTGCAACACCTTGTTTCGTTGAAAAAATTATAAGGTGAGTGTTTGTACTTATATGTTTGAAGTGGAATTAATTGCATGTAGTAGTCTTATTTTTCTCACTGTGAAAAAGAGAATTCAAAATATAGTTATTGAAGTTACGTTTTATTTTTTTTAAAGCACCATAGCATAATCAAGTACTGAGATAAGGGGGTGTTTATTCACTGGATCACCAAACGATGAAAAACCAGTGAAGGAACAAGTGTTCCTTTACTGGGTTTTTCTCCCAGTTAATGAAAATAAAAGAAATTTTTTAATTTTCTTGTACTTTTAGTCATATTATACATCAAAATTCTGTTTAAAAGACAAAAAACAACTTCCAACCAGTGAAGGAACAGGCATGTTCCTTCACTGGATCACCAAACGATGAAAAACCAGTGAAGGAACAAATGTTTCTTTACTGGGTTCATTTCTCAGTTAATGAAAATAAAAGAAATTTCGTAATTTTCTTGTACTTTTAGTCATATTATACATCAAAATTCTGTTTAAAAGACAAAAACCAGCTTCTAACCAGTGAAGAAACAGGCATATTCCTACACTGGGAATACTTCCAGTGAATGAACAGTAATGTGTGATATATGATTTTACATGACTCTAGGATAAGTAATTCTGCTATATAGAGGACAACCGAAATTTTGTTAAAAATTGTATGAATAATTCCTGAAATAATTTCAGTTCAAAATGTTAATTTAATAGCTTAATTTATGAAAAAATTATAATTTATATTTATTAACGGGGTGTGTAGTTACATCAAATGTTAGGCAACTTAATAAACTATGTTTACAAATCGAAAACTAATTAAATATAATCATAAAAATAGAACATTTTTTCGCTGGCTTTTGCACCAAGAACTCCTAATAAGCTATCATTATAGGATAGCAACGTGATTATATAATTTATAGAAACTACTTTACAATGTTAGAATTTAGAAGTAAGTTCCTCAACAAAAAACAAAGTTAAACAGAAACGATACTCAATTTCTTCAGAAGCTTGAGAGGGAAATCCCTCAAGATATGTTGTAAATTTTTAACACAGCATTGACGGAAGAGTCTAATATCGAAAATGTCCAAGAGCCTGTACTTTTTCCAATATGGAAGAAGCACGTATTAAAAGAAGACCACTTGGTTAAGTCAAACTTAGGAACTGAAGCTAGTATTGATAATGAATGCATATTAGATATCGAATTTGAAATGAGTCCTCATGCTGATTCTCTTAGTTGAAAAAAGAAATGATTCTGTAAGTAAAATCAGTACTTCTAAAGATCCTCTAGATATAAGTCAACAAGAGATGGATTTGCCTCAAACTTCAAGACACCTTTCCCCCGTCTATTTTCGAGAAAGGCATTCTAGAAATGTTGCTGAAAAATCAGAAGAAGTTTGGAAGAGCCATTTACATTGGCCAAATATTGATGATAAAAAGAAAGGTCAAATAAGAAGAAAAGCGAATAAATTACCTTTTGCACTAACTTCAGAGAAATGGCAAAAATTTCAAGAGGCTGAAAGATCTAAAAAACATTAAAACAAGAGAACATGGAAAAGAAAAAGAAAGAAAAAATACTTAAAAAAGAAAAAAAGCTTCAAGAAATAAGAGGAAAAAGAGTAAACAAAAAGGTGATAAAATAATAATGATAATAAACAGCATCGGATGACACAATGATTTAGATTTGACTGTCAAATTATAAGAAAGAACGATTTTTTTAAATTTATTTTGTATTTAACATCACTTTAATTTCTAGTTCATGATTACAGAAAAAAGTTAGCATTTTACAAGTACTTGTATCTCATAATTTCACAAATAGTCTTGTTTTTAGTCGGACCTCTATTTAACAAAATCACTTAATACCAATAATAAGCTCGTTATATGGAAAATTCGTTAAATAGAAAATCACCTCTTAAAATACTTAAACAACACAAAACAGGTTTTAAATTCTTAAACACTAGACATAATTAAAATAGCAATTGATACACTTTTATCTTGTAAACTAGTATCTACTATTTATCATATAAATCTCAACCATAAAAGAAATCTGCATGGAAAGCAAGAATAGAGCAAAACATTATCCAGTGTTACACTATCATGCTATATACATTTTCAACTAAAAAAAGTCTAAATTTATGTATAAAAATATAGTTGCATTTATTATAAAAGTAATTTTAAACATACATTACCACTTGCGTTAAGTTAAATTGCTACGGATGAAATCCGTTAATTTGAAGTGAGTTTTTCGTTTGAAGTGCAAACAAAAAGGGAAAGGGAATTTACTGCTTTCTCTAAGATAATTTTTAGACAAAACAGTAATACATTTCATAAAGCAGTGGCTTCGAAAATTAATTTAATGTCATTTCCCCCATAAATTGCTTTAACAAGTTTAAAATGTTAAGAAATATTTTGGAAAATAGGGAAATTGGATCTCAATGAAAAGTTCGTTAAATAGAAAATTCACTTCGCTATATGGAAGTTATTTTACAAAAAAATTTCCAAAATGCTCTTGGTTCCTCGAAAAAATTCGTAAAATAGGGAAATTCGTAGAATGGAAGTTCGTTAAATAGATGTCCGACTGTATTTGTATGGCTAAAAAATTCATAAAGAGCATTAAAAAATAACCAAAATTAAGTGTTCCTTCACTGGGCAATTTTGTGTTCCTTCACTGGTAAGAGCTGTTCCTTCACTGGGTCTTCTTACTACTTGTTATTTGAACCTCCAAAACTTTAAAACAATATTATGTAAGTTCTCTGCAATTTTTTTGCATAATTTGCAATTAGTAACAAATATGTTGACACTGTCATTTAACTGAAATTACGAATTTTGAAATTAATATGATTTTTTAAAAGGCAAGCGAAGCTTAAGTGTTCCTTCACTGGTTAGTTTACCCTATATGATTTTTATGCTATCGTCTAAAGTATCATGATAAATTCACCGTCTTTTCCAAATTTTATCACATATTAAAAAACCATATTTCATAATTAATTTTATCAAAATCATTACCAAACGCTTCGGTATTAATTACCTTAAGTTCTTGATGTTCACGTAGAGTCAGAAACACTGTAAATTTTGTTATATTATCGCAGTTTTAATCAAACTTTTTTTTCTCACTGTAAAGCTGCTTTTCCTAACTACATACAGAGATGTGAATGAACAGAAGATGCATACAGAAGATGTGCTGTCCATTTCCATGGAGATGGTCCAGGGTGTGTTGGATGATGAAATATAGGATCACATCGCACTGAGAAAATATGATTAGCATCAGATGACGTGTTTAATGGGTAAACGTGAGGCTGCCCTAAACTTTATATAACAAAGAAAAATTATGCTTTGATTTTTGAAATACTAAATTTCTGGCGTTTTGTAATACATTTTTCACAATTCTCGTTATTTAAAATAACTGCCATTTGTCATGTAAGCTTTCTAATCTTCATTTAAGAATAACACAGCAAAATACACAGAAAACATAATGTAAAAAAATTTTTACAAATCTCACTCTGAGAAAAATTCATGGTAAAAACTATCAGAAAATGATAAAATTTACTTTGTTTCTGCCTTTATGGAAACACTAAACATGGAATGTTTAAGCGAAGCTCTTTGGTAATGATTTTTGACAAAATTAACAATAAGATATGGCTTTATAACGAAGTTGTTTGGTAACTAATATCATAAAATTTAGTAATTTTATCATGATACTTTAGAGGATGGCATGAAAACCATTTATTCGATTAAATATACTTTTCATTTTTTTTTACTAAATTTATGCTAATAAGAACTATAATATTGAGAACCCGAGTTTCCGGTAAACCCTTAATATACAAACGGAAAAATTACCAAGCGAATGGTTAAAACATGATCTTTTAGTTTTATTGCCAAAATTACAAATGTTATCAGAAATATCATTTACCATACAACTACGGTAATTTTGCAAGAATTTTTTTTCTTGCACAAATGTTATGAATTTAAACACAGTAATTATGAATAAAAAAGAATTATTATCGAGAAGTGATATGTTTCACATTCAATAAATAGAAAATGATAATAATATGTTCTGAAAAATATTTTTCAGGGTGCATATTTTGATTATTTTAACAAATTTCAATTCTGAATAGAAAATTTGTACTTTATTTAATGTATTAAATAATTTTAGAGTCCTTTATTTATGTATTACTTACTCATTTGTTTAAAGTAGCAATTAAGTATTTACTAATAATGCATACCAAAAGTTGTCTTGTCTTCTTCAAGAATATATTTTTCATTTACTTTTACTGTGTTTGAATTTTAAAAGGGAAAATCATACATCCTCTTTTTTTAATTTTACTTGAAATCTTTAGCAAAAACTAGTTAATTGCTGAATGTTGGTAAAGTTTAGTCTTTCTTACCTACTCAGAATCAATAACTATAGCTATGAATTTACATATCAAGATATTACTCATCCTCTTACAAGAAATGTAGCATTTTTTGTGAAAAATTTAAATATAAAAATTTATACGCAGTATGAATAAATCTCTTAAAAGATGATGAGTGCGGAAAAGAACACAATGAAACCTTATAAGTTTTCTTCAATACTTAACTTCATCTATGAAAATGTATTAAGCTATAAGAAGTTTTTTTAAATGCCATCAATTTTAAAGATCAAGGCTGGAAATTATAGCTTGGGTACGTTTTTACGTCGTCACTTCTAAAAGTATCATTAATCACACAAACTCTAGATCATTTTACTAAGAATAGAGTTATTATTATTTTTTTAAACTTTTTTCTCACAACAAATATAAATGCTTTCGAACATTCTAACTTCTTTTAGAATAATCAATTGTTTGACGTTAGAAAAATATAATTGCATGCCACCCATGTCCTTCAAAAGTATCTAAGGAAGGTACACAATATTCCATTACGAACAATTTCTGATATTAAAATAAAAAAAGTTTTATTTGAATTTTGTAGTTTGTGAGATAGAAAATTATTTTAAGAAAAGCTGAGGAGTGTATTTTAATAACATTCTATTAAAACGGCAATAAAAAAATTTTCATACATTTTAAACTTTCATTTTTTTTTCTCTTTCATAAATGATTCACGATTTACTTAAAAATAGATCAAGTAATTTTGTTTGCATAAAATCATTAAAAAAATATTTAGTGTTTCAGCTCTATTTCATAATATACGTTTACAAAAAAATAATTCTTTGCTTTTTGTGTTTACAGTTTAATAAGTTTAATGAAAAAGAAAGAACACTATAAGTTTTCAAGATAACATTTTTATTCGTTAGCAAGTACTAAATATAATCATGATAAATGTCAAAATCAATTATAAATAAAAAATCATAAATCTAATTCAAAAATAGTGAACTGATAAATCACGAATAAAGGAAAATAGTGAAACACTTAGAATGTTCCTTTACATTACTTAGTGAAAAGTAGACGTCTTCTAGTTTGTTATTCAGTAGCACTAAAATTTATAGTTTCAGTAAGATATGATTCACCTCCGAATGAATAAGTTACAATTATACAATATAAATCAAGAATTATAAATTTCGGATGCATATATGCAACATTTTTTAAAATAAATTAGTTTGCTAATCAAATATACACGCAGTACAGAGAGAATATCAATATGGAATCTAACTAGGCATAATATAACCGAAGTGAATAGAAATTAAATATTATGAAATTTTTTTATGCAATTGACAGACTTCGTATAAAATCTTCTTATGAAAATATAAAAATTTTAATATACAACATACATGCCTTATATGACAGTTCAAATGATCAGTTAATCAAATCAATACGACAAGAAGAAAGAATTTAATTAGTGAATAATCGATCGCAATCAATATTTTAGTACAGTGGGTAAAAAGGATTGAAGCTTAATTGATAGGTAAGCTTACTTAGGTTCCGGGGATCACCATCATGGATCGAAAATTAAAAAAAAAAAAAAGCATTGTTTCTAATGACACTTGGTCAAGCTAAGCTCGCCTGTCATTGTCGTTTTTGCGAATTAAGTCATGAAGGTGCTACTTTCGTTTGCCAAGAGAGTTCGGCAGGAATGAAAGTGCGACTTTGCTCTGAAACATACGGACAGATGGCAACACCACTCATTCGTGAGGACACTTCTTTCACTTTAAAATATATATGAAGAGGAAGGAAATTTTCTCCAGATCCCTGTACTCACGCTACTATTCAACGAATGACCCCAGGACAGGATTGCTCAGATTATACGAGCTCGTATATTGCATGTGCTGGGTGGGTCTTAACGGAAGCCAGGATCGAACCTAGATACCTTTAGACCGAAGTCCGATTATCTAAACAGTTGTCTACCACTCCCCATAAAAAAGTTCATATCTTCGGGAAGGAAGTTGATAGGTAAGTAAGCTCTCTCATTGTCTAAAACTAACCGTAGGTTATAAAACCACATTTTAATGTTAATTTTATCAAAATCATTAACAAAGAACTTCGGTAAAAATTACCGATCATTTTTAGTATTCCCATAGAGTCAGAAACACGATTAATTTTATGATGCTCTAGTAGTTCTGGCCATATTTTTTTTTCTCAAATTAAAATTTTAAATATTATTCTATTTACCGATAGTAAAATTTTTACTTACATAAGCACATTTTCAGACGTCAGAGATTTTTCTAACTTGTTGCAGACAACGGAAAAAAAGGTTCCGTAGCCTGTTTCTTTTTTGTTTCAAAGAATTTTCTTACATTTTTTTCTCGTATACTTACAAATGAATTCTCCATTCTATATATATATATATATTTGTATGTTTTTATAGTTAGATCCAATCAGAAATCCACTATTTATTTAATATTGTCGTTATTTTTATTAAAGTATTTTAGTAAAATGAGAAAGAAAAGAAGAAAAATTTAATTATTGATATCAATATATTTTCTAATAACAATGTATTGAGCCGCGATGGCTNTATATATATATAAGAAGAAGGTCTGACTTATGAAGCTACATTCTGGAATGTGTTAAAATTTATGTTTCAGTAAGCAAAAAATATTCATGATCGATTCTAATTTCGGAAATGTTTCCAACGAAAAATTCCATTTTAAATTACAAATGTGATGGGGTGGCTTTTCGCTTCAGGGGATCGCGTCAATTTGTTTGTTTTCCTTTTTTAAAGATTTAGTGGGACTCATTATTACTTCTATTCTAAAAATAGATTGAAGAGGGTGGAACTATTTTTATTTTTGCGCATCGTATGGAGTCACATTTGAATATTCTTTTCATTTCCATCCTGTTGTCGTGACTGTTTTTTCCTTTTATATTTTGCTCCGACGAGGCTATTTTATTTTTAAAAAAAAATCTCATTCTTTTCTCACAGATGGATAATCATAGCTAGGAATATTCCAGAAAAGTTGAAGTTCAATTTCGATTTTTGGCGATATTTATGATAGCCTAGAGATTTAGGAAACAAGATTCAAATAGTACAAAATAATATTCTAGGTTCAGTAAATGTATAGGAAACAGTGAAATATTTAAAATCCATAACGAAATTATTTTATAAAAACAAAAATTATTTTTTTAAGAAATACCGCTTCATAAAACAGACTATAACAAACCACCAAGATATAACTAATAAGCTGGTTATAACAAGTTATGCTATAATATAACTGTTGTCTAAACAAGTTATATTATAACTTAAGATATAAGTTAGTTTTTTCTTAATGCTTTAGCGAAAAAATAGGATAGGTTTTTTTTATAAAATCCTTGCTTCTGTTTTAATCGAGATAAAAAAATTCCTCAAACTTTTTCCATGTGCTGAGGAAAAAGTGTGATTAGTAATATGCATAGCGAACCATATTTAGTCATTTGGTAATTTTACCATCTATATGGTAATGCATTCCAGAAAATTCTGGTTTAAAAAGTTATACTTCTTATTACCACATATTTGATAAAATTACAAATTTAAAAAGTAAGTATTACAGAATTAAAAAGTTTTTTGCCATGTTCTAAGATATCATGATAAAACTACCAAATTTTATTACATTATATAAAACCATATTTTGTACTTAATTTTGCCAAAATCTTCACCAAAGTGCTACGGTTTTGACCATACTTTGTACACAATCAAACAAAACATATCTTATAAATTTTTCAAAACTTTTAATTACAGAATTCACCAATGATTCAATTTGGGAGTTACTTCAATTTTTCAATTTCTGCTTTTTTGACATTATATGTGTACTAATATTTTTATTTTTACCCCCCCCCCTCCATATCTATGCTTAAGAGACGGTAAAAGTAAACAGACAATGATTCCGCAAATATTTAATCTGGATTTTGAGTATGGGACACTCTTTATATATATTTTTACCCAGCCTCACAAAGCACTAAAATCGCCCCAAATGAAATTGGAAAGGTTTTAATTTAATTTACAATAAACTTTACACCTACCATATAATTTAATGCAAACAATTATTTACTAATTTTCCCTCATATTATCAAAAAATATAAATATTATTTCAATTTTCATGTTTTATAATCATTTAAATAAAATACAAGTAAATAATCTAAGAACGACTCTAAAACCATTAGTTTTACTGTAAAAATAAACTGAGTTCTCCAAACTACATTAATGCAATTGATGTAGAAAATTTCTCAATTTTGAAGTATTCTTTAAAAAAAATACAAACTACAATGCCGATAAGAGCAAGGAAACTATTTTTAAATGTTATTAAAAACAAGAACCTAAAAATAAACCACAACTCAATGCAGACATAAAAAAATGGAATTGCGAGTTTGTTAAGTGCGTAAAGATTTCTTGTTTTTGTGAATTATACAGAAATGTAATTTATTTTACGGGAACTAGAGCAACAAATAAATTTGTTTTCCTTGCATAAATAACCTATTTTGTATTTTTTAATCTTATTTGAAAAACATAACTGTTTTTATTTATATTTATATAAATATATTTCACTGAGAATGCCATATTTATGGTTTATCAATGATTAGTTTTTGTACAGTACACAAAATGAAAAATATAGCACATTAATAGCTTTTGAAGTTCTCAGACGCCATCTTAAAGGTTCATTTTATTTGATTACTCATATAAATTACGAAATAAGACGCAGAAAGACATTTTCTTTGAGTAAATCTCTTTTTCTTTGTGGATTTGAATTCTTAAATTTTAAAATAAAGGGAAAGAATAACCACATTCTCTAAAATATAATCCCAATATTTTAGTCTGGGCAAAGTTAATTTTACTTTTTGCATATTTCTCCACTATCCTGGAATTTGAAGGGAAGTTGAAGTTACTTTGTTGAAAGAAGTCGATTGTATTTACTATTAGTTGAAATAGGCATTATTAATGAAATATTTATCCCGAAGAGGATGATTAATACTAGCCGAAGAATGCTGATGAATCATGGTAGGAAATTATTATTATCCATTTGTCTAATTCTATCGTACAGCAGAGTCTAAAGATAAACAAATATAACAAACAATCGAATTATGACAAATAACAAAAATTATTTTATTTTAGAATTATATGGAGCTCCAGAGCAAAAAAGCTATAAGAAATTCATAAATTTTTGTTATAATTTTGTTATAATAAATTCATAAATAAATTTATAAATTCAGAAAATGGCCCGGAGGGTGTGGCTTGGATTTTCGTTCAAGGGCGTCCTGGCTGCTCTTAGTTTTAATTTCTTCTACATAATTTGAGCTCTCTCCAAACTAATTTCAAACAAACTTTTAATTTTTTTAATATGAACATATTGAATTGCGTCGCAGTGGCTCAGGAAATAGATCGTTCGCCTTCCAATGAGGGTAACCAGGTTCGATCCCAGTGATCGCTGGTTGATACGAATTTCACCCCCGGCTATCACCGACAGCTGTGCTGACGAAAATTATCCTCAGTGGTTGATGAATCAGGAGTTAGAGTCCCCTTGCCGTCAGGCTAGCTGTTGGAAGTTTTGGTGGTTTTCTTTTCAGTGTAACACAAATGCGAGTAAGTTCCAACTAAAAAGTCCACTACGAAAGCAAATTTTACACAATATTTGATCCAGGAGTTTTTTTGCCTTCTGGTCCAGGTTCAGAATTGCAAGGTTACGAAGTTGAACATTTGTCGCAAACTCAAATATGGTTTGGCTGTTCAACGACAGTGATAAAAAATTTAAAAAAAAGGTTGTATCTACCACTCATTTGATCAAAGAATCAATTGAAGAATTCAAAAGAAAATACACTTCATCAGTAAATACAAGATCAATAAATAAAGTAATTCTAACATGTAGAGTTGAAATCGTTACAGAAAGAATTTATCAGCCATGATTGTTCGGCTTTCAACCTCATCTTTCTTTAATCAGATTTCTTCTACCAAATCAAATTTCAACACGGAATTCGCAAACAAATTGATTGAACAATACGATGCTGAATAGCTTTCTAACACGCTAGAGAATGAAATAATAATTGTTTAAAGTCCCATTTGTTAAATAGAATATTCCGAGATTTATGATTGATTAATATAAAACATTTTATTTCCAAAAGAAACTGATGCGTAATCTGTAATTAAATGAGAAATATCACCATTTCTATGCAAAGTCAGATTAACTTGCTATATATCTTCTTATTACTTACTACCTGATTTCTAAATAAGGAGTAACACTTGAAATACCAACAACTTCATTTCAAATGCATGAGAAGAAACAGCCTAGTTTTCTACCAAATTAATCAGAGGGGAGAATCACTAGAAACTGACGCATGAGTTTCTAAATTAAGTAACTTTTTAATTCACTGCAGCGTTAACAAATCCGTTTGAGATATACCATGAATGAAAACTTGTTTATGACAGGGTGTAAAATTAATTTAATAATGTAACAAAAATGCAAAATAGTTGAATTTGAATTTTGCTTCAACTGGTATGTTTTGTCCAAATTTGCTGAAATTCCATTTAAATACCAGTTAAAAAGTTATTTGTTAACAATGGTGTGGAACATTTCTTTGAATGAATTAAACAAAATTATAATTTTTGGATTATTTATCGAAAAGTTATAAATTTCTGGAACACACCAAAGCAATTTGCCTAAATTAGGTATTTTTGGTAATTATTTCATCAAAAAAGGAATTTGAAATCATATAAAAAATACATTAAATAAAAAAATTTTTGAATATAATATATATATATATAATATAATGTAATATATAATATACTCGCGATGTCTTAAAATTGAAAGGACGCTAAAATATGTTCGAGATAGCAAGTTTTTGAAATAACAAGTTTAGAACTAAGTATGCTTTCTAAACAGTAGGAAAATATAATTCTAAAATATTGCTCAAAGAAGTAGAATCATGAAACATAAGAATAACTGTACTGTTTTCTCCAGTACATCTCTTTTTGAAGGGTCAGTAAGACACTTAATTCCCCAGTATCGATTTTTAAACTATTTATTACTTAACACTATTATTAATATTTGGTGACTATTAAAACTGCACTGCTGAGTAGTTTTAATAATTTAGAGATAATTAAAGACTTTTCTGATTGGTAAAGCGTAAGCTATTGCTTTAAATTTAACCATAGAAGATTCAGTTTTCTCTTCTGACATGCACTCTACAACAAAAAAATAGACGCACCAAGAACGCACTAAGACGCGCAAAATCGACGCTCGATCAGGCTGGAATGATGCCGACTGGGGACGTATAGTCTTTAGTGACGAATTCCGCTCCAACTGTGTCCTGACGATCATCGAAGCCTTGTTTGGAGATGCACAGTGCAGAAGGGGGATCCTGTCTTCACTATTGCACGCCACACCGGCCCTCAACAAGGCATTATGGTCAGGGGTGCCATTTCCTTTGTCAGCCGGACCCCTTTGGTCGTCATTCGAGGTACACTTACTGCACAGTGGTACGCCGACGACATCCTAAGACCTGTTTCGCTACCGTTCCTTTTGCAGCTGGTTTTTGGGCTGGTTTTTCATCAGGACAATGCCAGACCATACGGCACGTGTTGCTATGAACTGTCTGCAAGCTTGTCAAACTCCTCCTTGGCCTGCCAGATCATCAGATCTCTCTCCCATCGAGCATGTCTGGGATAGGATTGGACGGCGATTACATCTGGCACGGAATGTTGATGACCTCGTTTGACAATCGGATCGAATTTGGCAGGAAATACCACAAGAGACCATCCGAGAGCTTTATCGGTCCATGCCACGCCGTGTAGCAGCTTGCATCCAGACTAGAGGCGGGTCAACACCTTATTGAACTTGTTACTGTAACTCTGCAATAAATTACTCAATTGTTCTGCAATTTTAATCATTTACTATTCTGTACATTGTCTTCCTATCCACCAATTTTCGTTTTAATCGGGTAACTCCTTCTTGGTGCTTCGATTTTTTTGTTATGGAATGTATTTAAAAGATACTATCCCTTATAATTGCTAGTTTATAGCTCTATTTGATCCAAAAATTGTTTTTTGCGCATATTTAAATATTTAATTATTTTATATTTGCTATGTCAGATAAATTCACTGAATAACGTTACGTGTAACACAAGAGGTCTATGCAACCAAACTTATACTTTGAAAGTTATCTGATTCTACTCACTTTTTTTATTTATATTAACTCTTTTAAAAAATGTTTCTAAAAAATTCTAAATTCTAAGTTAAGAATAAAACAAAGAAAAATTATAGACATATGAAGAAATAAAAGGGGGGGGGGAAATAATAAGTAAAAAAATAACAAACAACAGTTTAAAAAAAAGGATTAAATTTTATTTAAAAAAAACGGAAAAAAATATAATCTTTTCATCAGCCCACACGATTATATCCGCAAAACATCCGAAATTCGTTTTGGAAAACAGCAGAAAATCGTCATTTCCAGATGACGCTTAATTAATATGTACTTCTGACGTTTATATGTACTGCTAGTATAATCGTAATTGGTGCAGTTTGATTATAAATTTTCAATGGGTTTTCCGCAGTTTGAGAAAATATTGTTTCCAATAGCAAATACAGTGTATTAATATTTTTATGAACTAGAAGGCGAAGAACTTTTTTCTACTACTAAGTATAAATATTTTATAGATGGCAAGATAAAGAAATATTCTTTCTCCAAAATCCTTATCAAGATGTAATAAGAATTAAATTTTTTTTTTTTTAAAAATCAGACTTCAGTTACCTGCCACTGACAAATGTATTTCACACAAAACATTAAATGTTGAAGGGTTATATAATAAGTACCAAATATACTAATATATGCATAAATATTATATTGATATATTTGGTGATTAATAAAACCCCTCCAAGCAGTCTTATTGCCGATTGGAAATTAGCATTTTAAGTCCCCTCAAAAGGGATATGAACCGGAGAAAATCACTTGATAGTGGTAAATTTTGACTATCATGAGTTGGCCACGATCTATAGCAACATGCTAAGTTATGCTAAATACATTTTATGTTTAGTCTAATGGGATGAACTACGGAAAACAAATTTTGCTTGCTTCAATAACGCAAAGCAACGAAAAGGGCAACAAATAATATTAAATAAAAAAAAATAGTTTAGCTGCATTAATTGAAAAAATTTGAAGGAACTAGGTAAGATTCAGTTTCAGAAACAGAAAAAAATGCATCAGAATTATTTTATTACCAATTTTTTTAGGAGTAAGGACTAATAATTATTTGCTTTATTTTATTTATCTCCGCAAAATTTGAAATAAGAATGATGCAAGCATGCTAAAAACTATTGTGGATTAGTTTTATACAGATTAAAGTGAAAGCAAAATCAGATCTGTTACATTAAATATACCCATATTGATGCAACCAATTCTCCGATTCATTAATTCTCGTAAAAATGTCACTTATTTGGTTAGCTAATTAATTGCGCTGGTACATGACTTTCAGCATAGATCATGATTTCGTGGTTATTCTTAGAAGTACTGATTTATTCATTCTTTGCTATTTTCCATTATCTGTCTGTCTGTCTGTCTGCCTGCCTGCCTGTATATATATATATATATAGATAGATAGATAGATAGATAGATAGATAGATAGATAGAAAAAGACATCTACCATATAGTCAGAAACAACGCTATTTTTTCAGCATTAATATATTAATTAAGTTAAATTCTTAAATTCTAGTAAATACATATTATTCTTTTAAAGACAAGTAAACGAGAAAATATTTCTTTAATCTCAACATTAATCAAACTTTAACATTACATAACTTTAACAGTTAATTATGTCAGTAGTAACCCTGGATCACTTGAATTGAAATACTGCAACAGATTAAATTTAGATTTGCAAGTTCATTAACAGACGGTTGCAATCAAATTCAGCCTTGGTATTATTAAGCGATTTGTGGGTATATTATTTTATAACTAGCGTTGTATAGTCGACCCAATTCTTAGTTCACGTCTTAGTAATGCTCAACTCCATAGCCTTAAAAATTTGAGTCAAGCCCAGAAGACAAGGGAACTCCTGCTTCAATCATTGAGAGAAATTCGCCTCCATGGAAAACTTCTTGATGTAACTAATCCGCATTTGCGTTACATGGAAAGGAAAACCACGAAAACTTCCCTCATTTAGCCAGACGGCAAGGGGCCTCAAGCACATAATTCGTTCTGCCATTGAGAATATTTTACTTCAGCACTGTAGGTGGTGCAAGCCGGGAGCAGAATTCTTATCAACTAGCCAATAGGGATTCGAATCTAGGTCACCTCATTAAGAGGCAAACGTTCTATCCCCTAAGCATTCTATCCCCTGAGCACTGAATCTCCGGAGCACTGTATCTCCGGAGCACTGTATCTCCGGAGCACTGTATATCCGGAGCACTGTATCCCTTGGGAACTGTATCCACTGAGCATTCCATCCCCTGAGCACTCTATCCCCTATCTCTGAAATTTTAATTCCGCTGCTCGATTTGATGTTATAATTCATAAGTCTGCATCAAATAAGATACATATTTTTCATGTAAGCAATTTTTATAATTCATCGTGATAAAGAAATCTTTAGCCTTCAGTAGAGAAGAACCGCTAGCTTTAAAATAAAACTATCCAAAACCCATTTAACTAAAGTGATTTTTTTCGGTAGCATCAAATGATTAGAAATATAAATTTGTTATTCCTCATTAATCCTTATTGACTTCCCTAATTGAAAAATTTTTCAATGTTATCTTATAATGGCCGTGTTACGCAAATTCAGGTTAGTTCCATCAAAAATTTCTTCATGAGGGCAAATTTATCCCATTACTTTTTCCAGGAGTTCCCTTGTCTTCTATATTGAGTTAAAAATTATAAGACTACGGAGTTGAGCATTAGTAGTCATAAACCCAAACAATGGTTTGGCTGCTCAACGGCAGGTTACAAAATAACAAATAGTGAGTTGGCCTACAATTCAAATAACGTTTTCGTCTATCAGTGTTTAGAATTTAATTCAATACTAGGGGGCTGCGCCCCCTGCTCGCTAACACTCGCCACCCCCCGAAAATTGCTTCGCAATCTTATATGGTTTGTTTCGCAAACCCAGCTCGCTTCGCTCGCTGCTAACTTAGGTACATTGCAAATGCACAAAATTCTAAGAATTCAAATCCATATAACAACTTTTTTTAAAAAAATAAAAATTACATCTTTTTAGTAAATACTAAGTCATTAAAATAAATTGGAATTCGAATAAATGACATGTAATTCGTTAAACCTATTAGAAATGTGATATAGTATAAAATCTTAAGATAAAATTTCTAAAACTGATATCTCTTTAAAAAGCTTAAAATTTTGGCTATAATTAAGTCTATTAAAAATTGAAATAAGTGAATTGCAATGGAAAATCCTGCATAAACAAATAAATTCTAGTAAAACAAATAAATTCGTGATATAAATCAAAAATCGTCAAATAAATTCGTAATATATAAATTCGTGAAAAAAGCGCTTTCGACAAAATACTAAAATAGACATCTATCGACAAAGATTACTCACTTCTGCATAGCTTATGCACTCTCCGGTTATTTCAGTTTCCGTTTTTAAGAGCGCTATATGTTGAGCCATCTCAGCTAGATTTGGCAAGTGGCATTTTTAGCGGCAATCATTGGTCGATTTTCTAGCGTTACCATTCGGGGAGTTGTAATGAGGCTTTTTTTTTGTCGCCGTGTAAGAGAAATATATATATATAGATTACTTCCAGTATTATATTTTTAAAAATATCTAACTATATAATAAAAGTCTAATGACAATTTCGCAGTTTTCCATTGTTGTGGGTGCATTTTTATTGGCAGGAAAATCGCATGGTGGGATCTAGTTTTCCCAAATTAATTTTCATATTGGTTTGGTTGTCATCAGCATAAAATTTATATAAGTCTTAAAGGTATTGTTTTCCGATAAATATGCTTGTTTCCCTAATTTAAAGGTATTTATATGCACTGTTATTATTACGCTTTTGATTTTCTTTGTTTTCTAAATTAGCAGTTTAAAAAAATTGACGTCTTACTATTATTATTATAACGTAATTTTACGTTACATTTTAAGATAAAGTTATTCAAATCAGTGTCTGATCTTTTAAACAGTTTTACAATTATTACTTTTGGTGCAAATTACATTATACTATTATGAATTACAGTTAAAGAGAATCGTTAAATGATTCAGAACTTAACTTTTAGATTCATGCACAAAGTGATGAATCCAAAAATTGGTTTCAAAATTCATCCATAATTATTTTTAAAATTCATAATCAAAAATATTAAATTACAATTGTGAACTCACCAAATTTGTTTGTATAATACAATAAAACAATATGCTTTTAATATTAAATGTCATTTCAAAACAAGATTACTTAGAAAAATAATTTATGCTTACTCATAGATCTAAATAGTATCATAAAGGAAACATTTAAACATGGGAAGTGACGGCACAAGTGATCCTTTTAGTACATATATTTTTAGTTGATTAATTTCAACTGTTTTCTGCCAAAGCCAAGAAACGGCCATTAATTCGAAGCAATAAGGTAAAGCAAATAAGGCAATAAGGTGAAGCAAAGGGGCTGATGAGTGTCAGTGAGCAGGGGGCTTAGCTCCCTAGTATCACATAATTGCTAATATCTCTCTGAAAGAGAACGAAAATATATACATTTTAAATTAAAAGGATATTGCTTGATTTTCACTTTAATTTACTAATTACATTACTTAAAAAAACATATTTCAGAGAAAATTAGTTTAATGAGAATTTGTCAATTTTTCCATGTCTATCAGAAGTAAACTGCTTCACTTTGCAATTATTAGATTTGCCTGAAGAAGAGGCTTTTAGTATTTAAGTAAATAAAAATGGAAACTTTTCCCCGGATTCTTAGCATTATTAAATTATGAGGATAAATTGGTTTAAGAAACGAAGCGCAAACATTTTATTAGAATATAATTTATTAATGTTCTTCCTTTTGAAAACAAAGTGTGGTGTGTAATAGGAAGATAATTCGAAGATTACTTTTGTATGAAAGTTAAGAGATGTAATATGTCAATCTATTTGAAGTTATTAAAGCAATTAATATAGTTATTTTAGCAATTAATTTGCTAAATGGATTTAAGATTCCTCCTCAAAACTACTTTCAAATTACAAAGAAAAGAAAATGCTTTTTTTCTGAAGAGATTGAAAACATTTGCTTTATCATTGTATTCATTACTTCAAATACTTTAATTGCTATATATTGTTGAAAAAATTAAAAATCTAAATTACTGTAGTAATTATTTACATAGTTATAATTAAGAAAAAGCTCATGTTTAAGAATAACTACCGTTTCTTAAGAGGTTATGATTCTAACAAAGTTTCTCAACTTTCAAACTATTATTTGACGCATTAAAGCTATAAACGAAATTCATCGTCACGTTTCTTAAGAGGTTATGATTCTAACAAAGTTTCTCAACTTTCAAACTAATATTTGACGCATGAAAGCTGTAGACGAAATTCATCGTCATGTTTTTTAATTTTTCTAACGGGGAGGAATTAACGGGAGCAACTCTAATACCCATTTCCTTAACAGGTAACCTTAGCGATTTTCTTTATAATTTGTAGTGAATGACATCAACATTAGATTTTATTATATAAATAATCATTTGCAACTTCCATAATGTACGCCATTGTGACTTAATTTAACATCATCATGTAGCTATCATCGGAAGCTGGGTAACCTCATTGATTTATCCTGTTATTGTGCAAATTAATCTCTCGTGCATTGAAGTATACGGTTTAAAGATGGGCACAACAGCGTTAAATCATATGATTCAAAAAATATAGTATCGATATAATGGTTCAAGCTTATGAACTAATTTTTATGAAATCTTCATAAATTATAACTCTTTCCTCAAACAAAAGCAAATTCCTCTTCATTTGAGTTTACAAGAGCTGGTAAGCTAATTAAGCTTGGGGACGTTTTGAAAAGTATGTAATACCTGAACTGCAATGTAATACTAGACTTAACTTTTCTCAAAATTCAATCCCAAATATTTCTGTTAATTCTAGCACATACATAACATGTATTCAGAGATTTTGAATTTTTTAAAATCTCTCTGTCACAGTATGGTGACGGAGTCATGAATATGACCATAGCACCATACTTCCAGAGTGGCATCTAAGGTATTTTGGTAAGTACCCATTTACCATAGGTAGGTTTAGGTATAAAGGTATCCTTCGGTAGATATAAAATACCTCAGTTTCTCAAAACATGAGAGCATTTTAACGTGTCTAGAAGCATTATTTGAAGAGATTTGGCGAGAAAGATTGCGTGCATTTTATCAGCATTTGAAATGTAACAATCGTCTAAGATAAAAAAAATAGAAGTGCAAAATTTTAAAACTTTACTTTTAATAAAATTTAAACATTATAGTCGCAATTAATCCCCTTTAAAATTTAAGGAAAGATGAAAAATAATAAAGCGAAAGAACACGCTTATAAAATAGTATAAATTTATATATACATATTTCATTTATTTGAATTCAGTTCAGTTCGCTCCAGTCTAAACTGCAGGTTTGGTATAAAAGCCTATAGGTTCGACATGCACACTTGAACTTCAGTACTTGAATCTAGTATGTCATTGATTCCACTACAAAATTTCGGACCTTGAGTTTGGTTTGTCGTTGATTTCCTCTCGGAGAAAATGAAACTCCATTATCTACAGAACTAATGTATAATAAGTATGATTGAAAAGTTGGTGTTTTGTTTAATCAAATATTTTCGTTAACAAGATCAAATAATATACTATTGAATTTTGATCTTCGAATTTCTAATATATATTTTATGGATTTCATTATTATTATATTTTAGGAGTTTAGATGTCTAATTTATCTACATTCAAACAACTTGAGAAGGGTAACACTGGCCCTTTCATACTATCCTGGTGTTAATATTTTCTCTTAACATGTGTTAACATCTTTCTAGTGTGGACCTTTCTTGTTCAGTTGAACATTAATTCTTTCTTCGGTTGGGCTTAAATAAACAGCTGTTGTTTATCTACAAGGATTTCAACAATATCATTGTTAGTTATAAATCACGTCATGCCTGCATTCCAATTTTATTTGGAAATTTCATTTATAAATTTTAAATAAATCTTCTAATAAACATTTATTTATGAATATAGGTTTTCTGTAGCGTATTGCAAACATGCTTTGCATTCCTTGTGGTATTCTCCGTTTATTATTCAGAAGGCAGGAAATAAGAGCATATGTAGCACGTGAATTCCAAATGTCAATGGGGGCAAAAGTTTACTTTCTGCATTGGAGCATTTCTTTCTTCATTATTATTAAAGGAAATGGTTAGTCACACGCTAATATTGAAGTGGGATTTTGTGGAATAAGTTTTTTAAGGCCAATTTGGAAAATAATTTTACTACATGGTACGAAAGTTCTTCAACTACAACCACAGAAGTTTGATTAACTGAATTTATTTTTATTCCATTGCCGTAGTGTTTCTATAAAAAAAAGAGGTCAAAATATACTATTGCGAAAACTGAAACAGAGCTAAGTAAGAAAAGATAATTTCATTATTAGGCGTAATAATTGTTTTTGTGCTATTGTAAGGATTTTAACATGAATGGTTATTGAGAGTTGTTTGTTATTGAGCTCATGTTGGGCACAGGGGTAACGAGGAGGCTGATAATTTAGCAAAAATAGCTTGTTCTAAAAACGAAGTAGATTTAACTATCCTTCAAAATCTTCAGTTAGACACGAATTATATAAACAAAATATGATCACTTGGCAAGAGCGATGGGAAAACCAAGCTCGTCACACATTCGAACCAATTCCCAAAGTTAATCCTAATTGTATTTATTCTAACTTTTACGTAAATCAATTTTTGACAAATCACGGAACTCAGGGTACTTATCAAGCTAGATTTCATAAAAAATCTGCATTGTGTAAATCATGTTTAATTAACGATGATCTTAATCACATTCTTCTTGCTTGTCCAAACTTTTCAACTATTAGAAAAAATTTCTTTCCAAAAAATCTTTCGTTTGAAAATCTTAAAAAACACTGGGCTGCTCCTAAAATTAAAAACGGAATTGAACAAATTATTAAAGAACACTTTATAAATAATACCCCTGTCCTTTAATGCTTTCTTTTATTAATTGTGAATCAATATCAGAGGGGTTGACATGGTTTCTCTGGATATACTTTCGTAGGCGGTAGCCTTATGACATGGACTAACTACTTGCAAACATTCTAAAACGCATTTTTATGTAGCGAAGATCTTCTTTCCCTCTGTTTTAGATCGCATTTACCCCTCTAGACTGTAAAGTTTTGATTGTTTGTCTTGAATGTACACTGACATCTATAAAATTTTGTTATGTGGATCATCTTTTCATCTGTAACTTCACGTTGTTACTGTATATCATTTTCATCAGTATGGTTAGAATACTATATATTCACACTTGTTCTATCGATTCGTACTGGGATGTATGTACAGCTGTTTAACAAGACTTACTGTAACTGATATCATCTATGCATCTGTTAATATTTTCACGCAGACACCACTTTCACTTTTCAGTTTCATTGTTATATAACTCACCATTTTAATTCATATACATGCTGTGTACATATATACTTGTGTAGCTGTTCCATCATATTCAAAAGTTGTGTAGTTTATTTGCACACCACCTTTATAAAGATTTTGTTATTCTAGGGACCCCTTCGACTAGCTACTTACGATCCTTCTAAATTGTATTATTATGTAGTGAAGTACTTCTTTTCATCTGCTGTAGATCGCACTTACCCTTGCAAACTGTTAATATGTGATTGTTTGTCTTTATTGTTTCCCGGATGTCTTTATTGTTTTCCGGTTTGTCTTTACTGTTAAAATCTTATTGTTTGTCTTTATTGATAGCCGGATGCCCCCTTTGGGGGCGGGACGGGGATTAGCAATAAAATGAATGGTTATTGTTTCTTTTTTTCATCAGTCTAATTATAAATGGCGCTCAATGTCGCATTTTCTTTAAACAGCTTCTAATAAAGTAAATTCGATGTTATTTTGATTTTCGCTTATTTATTTTATTACAAAAGATCAAGCAGATATTCTAATATTGGATATTATATATCATTTATTGTGTCCTTGTGAATTGTACGAAGCAATCAGTGATGGATTTTAAAAATTTCTTTTGGTATCTACGGCATTCTAATCAGAATTTTAAACAAGTTAAACAGCTATTGCGGTCTATTTTTAAAAATTCCCTGAACACGTATATTTAAAAGAAATTTCCTAACTGTAACGTCTATTTCAGGATTAGTGTGATAAACAAATATTAGCATAAATATATGCAAAACTGCTGAATAGCTAAATTGTATGAATTTACGAATCGTTTCGTTTAAATTGTTAACTATAAAATCTTCCAAAACTTTTCAGTATTTAAACTTAAATTAAGCTTATTTTCTTTAAGTTTTCTTAAAGTTTTATTTAAAGTTAAAAATATTTGCTGTGATATTTATAAAATGTTATTTCATTAAATATTTAATTTTCATCAATTACTCTGTTGTTAAAAGATTCCAATCAATTTATTTAAGAAGAAAAGAGTGCCTCATAATCTTTGTTGTAAAAAGAAATAGATTTAATTTTCGCAACAAAATACCAACAGTCATTACATACCTTGGATATTTTTATCAAGTTGATAAAATAAAATAAAATAATATAATAATACGAAGTATATTACCTTTAAAAATTCATGAAATAATGAATTCGAAAAATTCGAGTTAGGAATTTTAAGACTGCATGTTTGAAAATATTTTACATTCAATTTTTTTTAACAAATCTAAGCAGATTTAAAAATCTAATTATAACGTACAATCTGAGTAACTGAAATTTATGTTTGAATTTTACCTTTCAAAAATAGTTATCAATTTAAAAATCTATTTAATGGAAGTATTCTTATGATAAGGATAAAATGACGGAAGTTTTTATCAATGGGAATTTTATATCAATGGGAAAAATAAATTTTGTGTCCCAGTTTCAATTACTCAAAGTCTTTTACAATATTAAAAGTCGGCTTGACAAATATGTAATTTTTTTTCTAAATAAATATTAAAATTACAGAAGTCAAAAAGGACTAAATAGTTGGAATACTTAAATACTTTACAAGATTTTTACTTTAAGAAGAGTACCAATATTTGAAAAGAGTGAAACTTCTCAGTTTCTCTCTTTTTTTAAATATTGGTAGTTAAATTACAGACAACTCCATTTATTGAAATAAATATTTATTTTCTCATTTATTTACAGACCAGAATTTAAAAAGAGCCGTGATTTTTACTGCTTAAAAAGAAAATGAAATTCAGTATAGAGTACAAAGGTATTATTTCTTTACTTATTTTAGTTTTAACTTTTTCATCTGTATTTGTCGTCCTGCATTTTTCTTTTAAAACTGGATAAATTAACTGCATAACTCATTTTCATAACATTAAAAACAAGTTTTTATTTGTTTTATTGCAATATAAGGGCTTCGTCCTGTGCTAAAGGAACACCTCCGAAAATGCATAATTTTCTCCTTAAATTTTGAAAAAAATACAACACGAACAGAATCACCATGATATGATAATTTTGCTAAAAAAAGCATTTAAAAAGTTTAGATTTTTTTCAGTTAAAAGATCAGACATACTTCTGAATTAGAAATAGCAAGTTAATAAAGATTTGGCTTCCATGCCTTTGGTATACATAGATTCAATACATAGATGCAAGAATACGATACATAGATTCAATACATAGATGCAAGAAGACGATACATAGATTCAATACGTAGATGCAAGAAGACTATGGAGATGTATTTATTTCTGGTCCCATTTATGTTAAGATGATGGAATATTAAGGTGTGGGTGGAAGTTAGTATATGGTTATACTGGTCCAATTGAAGATAGTAATGAAAACAGAAGAATATGAAAATAATACTTGAGCCGGATCAGAATTAATAAAAAGCTTTTATTTCATAGTATTTGCAGAGCTCGAGTTACCAAATATAAATATCATCCATAAGAATTTCAGTTGAATCAATTTTGCATATTAATATTAATAAGGACAGGCCATGGGAGACAAATCCCCCCCCGACCTGCCTAATCAAAAGCCAAATTAAAAAGTACGTGTAATTTGTTCCCAACGGACACAGCATAAGCATGGGTAGGAAATCCAAAATTGGCGATTTATTAAAATATAACATAGCCAAAGCAAAGCCATCCAGCATTATCAATATAGCGTTAAAATAATACCTTGGCGATCATGAGTCGCCAACAAATTTATGGGAATTATTACAACCATGCAACTGAAACATTTCTGTGGTTAGAAATTTAAAAATAAAAGTTATAAATATATTTTTGTTTTCGATTAAACTGACAGTGAATTAATAAGTCTGCATTAGTAATGAAATAAAAAGTATCCGTTACATTGATCTGTAAGAGAAGAATAAATATTTTATGTTCGTGTTCGTTTCATAAAGATTAAGTCTTTGATTTGCTTAAAATATCATTTTTCTATTCATAAAATAAGCTTAAATAATAAAAGATATTTTAAAAGATAGAAAATAAATATGTAATGCCAATTGTGGCATCACAAAGACGATACATAGATTCATTCAATAAGTTTTCCAAACGTTTCCTAAAAGTGTTTCTATACAATGGCGAGAGCTCTTTTTAATTCACTAACGTTTCCTAATGTGCTTTCACGCTTTTTCCCTAAACATCTCAAAAGTACTGAATAAAATTTTTGATAAAACATTCAGTTGACCATTTCCGACGCATGCTGAGCCATACAGGCAATAGCACAATTTAAAATGTGAGAGAGGCAATTGTCCTTATGAAATATTTAATTCCAATGCGGATGAAAGTGTAATATATGCAATTTGAGGTAATCATCTAGCATTTCTACGTAATGAATCGCATGTCCTATATTTTATTTTATAACTGTCGTTACTAATACTCAACTCCGTACCCTTGCAATTTTGAACCCAATCCAGAAGACAAGGAAACTTCTGGATCAAGTATTGGGAGAAATTTGCCTTCGTGGAGGACTTTTTGATGGAACTCACCTGCATTTGCGTTACACGGAGAGGAAGAAAACGAGAACCTCCCGCGATTAGCCTGGCAGCAAGGAGATTAACCCATGATCCATCAACCACTGAGGATATTTCACCTCAGCACTGTGGTTTGTGCAAGCCGGATGCGGAATTCGTATCGACCAGCCATAGCCGGAATCGAACCCCGGTTCACCTCATTGGAAGGCGAACGCTCTATCCCCTGAACCATCGCGGCTCTAATGAATCACATTGAAAAAGATCGTCGCAAGCACCAAAGATGTCTTGGAGGATGCACCCTATATCATGATTAATCTGGTGCAATCTTGTACAACCAGGCATGCAGGATCCCAGATTTTATAAGCCTTTGACGCCATACTAGCAGCCTTCTATTTAGGTGCAGAAGGCGAATTGAGATTCATTACTCCATGGTACTCGTTTTCAGACCTATGGAGTTCTTTTTCGTGTTCCTCAGGTGGCACGAGTAGGTCGATAGCGCTCATTGAGCAATGGTACACTTGTTGGTTACTCCCTCTTAAAGCCTATTTCATGAAGCAAGCTATTTCATTTAATAATGGTTACAATTTGCTTTTTCGTTGAGACATAGATAAATTACTACATCTTATTAAGCACCATAACTCAAAATATAGATTTCTAAATTTTAGCGAAACTCAGTTTAATGCTTATTTCGCTCAAACATTTCCAAAGATGTGGCAACAATCTCTCATTTTGTAAATAGAAAATTAGGAAGCCCAGTATTTTAAACACACACATAGTCCCTTGATTATACACTTTTGGAACCGTATCTTCTAGATTGCAACTGTTCCCATAATTAAGGAATGAAAAATATTTATGCATTGATAAAGTTTGTTTATGTTAAGAAAGAATGTTTTCCTAAACTAATTTGTTGCTTAACTTATTTAATGATCTAATAGTTTAGAATATCATAGGTAGGCCCCTCAAACCATAAAAATACATCTAAGTTAGTCAAAATTCATTTTATTCTAGAAGTATTTTTGAGCTTCGTAAATTTTGTTATTTTCTTTTGAAGCTCGGAACTTACTTAACACAATATGTAATCAGTTTAAATGATTCAAAATTTCCTTATGTTATATTAAATCACATTCAAGCTCTGATTATATTCAGGTTAATTTTTCTTGATACCTGTAACATTCAGAATTTGAGAAAACGAGACAGTGGGTAGTTTATTTATAAAAACTTTTTTGAAAAATACCAATGCGAAAAAAAACATGTATGACTTCCTGCGTGCTTTAAATTTTGTTTAACAAAAATTTTATCCAGAATAATGCGACATTTCAATATAGTTCAAAGTCTACAACAACGCAATTAACTGTTTATGTTTTAAACTACTATTTCATTTTGATAAATATAAACTGAAAACTATTTCATTTATATTAATCCTCTAAGAACAATTTTCAACTACGTAGTGTGAAAGGGTTCTAGTATACGATATGCTACAAAGTAAGCTTTAAATGACATCTTTAAAATAGTTAAAATATTTACGATGTTGTATGACATTTACTATTTTAGGAAAACAAACAAAGCGTAAAAATTTGAAATTGCATTTTCCGCTTTAGTTATATTCCAACAGAGATAAATTTCAAAAGTTAGACAGCCATGTAATTAGCTAAAGTTCATCGTCTATAAAATTCAGATTAAAATCAAACGTGAATGCTTATTTTCTTAATAATGCTTGTTTTACAGTAATGTTACCCCCATGTTTTATTCTTTCAATTCAAAATTTATACTTTGTATTTAAAATATTTTTAATTTAAAAATTAATGAAATTCATTCGAAAGAATATTTATACTGTTATAAAAAAGTGCATGTGCAAAAGCAATAGCTAAGGCAAATAAATTAAGGAAAGTAGATATTTAAAGGAATGGTTTAAAATAGGGCATTATTGCCTTAGTTCAGTTAATTTAAGAAAGTTTGCGCAGTTTTTTAACATCAACTTCGATAAACCAATAATATTTGAAATTATTTACAACAAAAAATATTTGAATATATATTTGCTGATGTAACCGTATGGATTGTGATGAGATATTTTTCCGCCGTCAAATTTTTTAACTTTCAATTATTAAATTTTTTGTATTAGTTTGCATAATTTCTGGTCCTTTCTCACTAATAATTATATATATNTTTTATATATATATATATATAATATATATTGATTTTGTTTCATGTAAAGCTAATTACTCTAATTTCTTATGAGGTTCAGTATCATTGGGTTAATAATTCTTGAATAATCGTTTCTAATATGATATCAAAATATATATAATTCTGAATTTAAAAAAAGAAAAAACTATTTATCAGCAACAAATATGTGACTACCATATTTCAAATAATGAAAAATTACATTATTGAAAACTATAAAGAGTTACTCAATTTGTTGTTGTTGTTCATTTACGTTGCACTAGAGCTGCACAATGGGCTATTGGCGACGGTCGGGGAAACATCCCTGAGAATGATCCGAACACATGCCATCACAATTTTGATCCTCTTTAGAGGGGATGGCACCCCCGCTTTCGTAGCCAGACGACCTGAACGTGAAGTCGAGCACTTTACGATAGAACAGTTTTACGAGGACCAATACCGCACACCCTCCGTCCCTACGCATACTAATCTGAGTGGTCACCCACCAGCACACTGACCGCAGTCAGTGATGTTTGACTTCGGTGATCCGCTGGGAGCCGTGTCTTAACGATCTGTCCACTGCGGAACTACTCAATTTATCTTTAATATATGTAACTAGATGTAACTTAATGTATGGTTATCAATAATCACCACAAAATATTATTTTGTAGTTCCTTAATATTATCCTCGATAAAATTTTTGAGATAATTAAAAAATGCAACATATAATACAAATTACTGTTTATGATACTGAATATTACTTTTAATTTGAAGGTAAAACAATACCCATTAACATTTTAATAGTTTTGGAATAATAAATTTTCCATTTCTATTTTTCAAATGAAATAAAGAGTTGAAATACAATTTTTTTTAAATTCAATTCTTAAAACAAAATATTTTCATTTGCATATTCATACTACTTTTACAGATTAAAACAAATAATCAGTTTATTTTTTAAAAAAAAGGATTTATGATATATTTAACAAACATGCTTTTAAATTAAATTTAATTTCAATTTTTTAAATAAACTCAACATGTTCTTATTCATACCGGCTCAGAAAGTTTCACTAAGTTTTCTTCACAAGACTTTCCCAAACCAATAAAATCAATAAGCAAATACATATCAAGAACAAAATATCACCTTCAAATATTTACTTATTTTGCTTAAGAAATTCAGGAAAGAGATATGTAGTTTCCCAGCAAACTTTTGCATTAGCTGTTTAAAAAAAACGATATTAACTAGCATATACGTTTGCTAAGAGAGTCGTGAATATTTTATTAGCTATGCAATATTTTTTTCTCGGTTATTAGCAATGGTCGAACTGTATTGACGGCATTCATCCTCCCTAGAGATTTAAGGTTTTGGGTTAAATGTATTGCTTGATTTGTTTAGGAATTACTTACACGTAAAAATGTACTATTTATAAAACTAAATAATTCAGAGAAGAGAAGCCCTGAATACAAATTTTTGAGTATCGGTTGCTTTTATTTTGATATTTGATTTCTAGCTACTCCTTTTTAATATTTATCAAAATTTTCATTATTTATCAAAATTTTCATTATTTTTCATTATTTTTTAACTTCATTTTTATTTCTTTTATGATATTTTAAAGTTGCCAACCTAAAATTAAACATCTTCTTGCTAAAATTAAAATTAAATAAAAATGCGAAAGCTTATAGGGTATTTTTGAACAAAATTAAATATTTCACCAGAAAATTTTTCTCTATTAAGAAACATTTTCCCACTATTGAAAAAAAAATTAACTCTTCTTTAACAAATTATTTTTAACAAAATCAGACGACCCGAGGTATTGATCTCCTAAAAATTATTCCAGCAATCATTTATATATTCTCAATTTATCTTTTTCATCATGGAAATAAATGCCTACAAATTGTGGAATTTTAATATAAAAATTTAAAAAAAATTGTTTTTTCAATAAGAATATGAAGTATTCTATTTTCACATTTTAGCTGGTAGAAATTAATAAGTATTTAAGTATCGGTAAGAATAAATATATTATAATTTTTTTAAAACTTTAAACACACTCTAAAGACAAAGTACTTGTAAGACAAAGTATGCTTGATTTGATTCCTAGAAACAATTAAATTTTAAAAACAATCACAAGACTTACTTTTATATTTTTCTGTGGTCTAAGCTAACACTTTAAAAATTACTGTAAAGCTTACGGTTAAATATTTTGCTGCAAGATAAATTTTACGGATAATTCACGCAAAGAGGAGGTACTTGGTACCACAATTTGATCTGGAATTCTATACGGTGAGAAAAGAGCCTAAAACAAACGTCAATATCTTTATAAATGATTTAAATAAATATCATAAAATCCAGCTTATGAAAAATTGTAGAATTTGCTTACTAGGTCATTTCTTTAGCATAAATCAGTCTTTGAAATCATGAGGAATATAGCAAAAATTACACTATCATTACAAACATTTCTAAAAAAAAATACAGGTATGTGGTGAAAACAATTTACTGTGAAGTAATTTGATGTAATGATTTTACCGTAAATAAATTTTCCAACGGTAATAAAATGCATGGTTAAAACTACCAAAATATGATAAAATTTACCGTTTTTTGGCAGTATGGGAACACCAAATAGCTCCGTAATTTTTACAGAAGTGCTTTTCTAATGATTATAGTAAAATTAAAAAGAAAATATGGTTTTATAATGTTTGATATAGTTTGGTAAATGCGGTAAAATTTAGTAATTTAATGATGATTCCTTTGAGCATGGCATAAAAACTATATACTTGGTTTAATTTAACTTTCAGGTTTGTATTTTTTACTATATGTGTGGTAATAACTATAATTTTGAAAACTGGTGGTAAACCAACGGAAAAATTACCAAATGAATGGTTTTAATTCCAGCATTTTTATTTATATTATCAGTATGCACTTCAATTCTAACGACCTATAAAATTATGTCACAAAACAAAACATTCCAAAAAATAAATTTTGAAGCTTAATGAAAGGAAAATCTATAGCAGTAACTGATTTGATATGAATAAAATCTTCATAAGTTGTTCTTTCAATATGCTCAATCACTTTGGACCCTTTCTTATAATTTTAACCAAAATTTAAAAATATCAGAATCATAGTTTTGAAACATAAAGAATCGTTTGATCAGATTTTAATTATTTTGAGGAACTGTTTTTATCATCTTACGAATCAATCTCTCAAATTTCCTTCTGGTGACGATCTTCAATTTAAATCAGTCAAATAATACTCTCTAAGCAATAGAACTATTACTTATTTGTAGTTACAATTGTTTATTTGTTAATCTCGGATACAGATTTAAAAATGTAACTATGCAAAAACATCATTTAAATTTGTGGAAAGCTTTTTTTATTCATGCACACATCGACAGTTAAAAAAAATTCTTTTTCATTCATATGGACTTTGATTTCAACGTTTTGAACAATATATTTTTGTTTTTGTATATTGCATAAATAATTAACATTGAAAAATTAGTAAATTACGATCTTTGTTCTCAGATATTTATGTAAATGTTAAATTTTGAAAATCTAAAATGCTTTTAGTAGCTGACATATAATAATAATTATTAAAAACATATTAATTTTTGTACGTCTTTGAAATTACGTATCGAAAAATGATTTGGAAAGCTGGAAATGAAATTTCTTTACGCAAATCTTTATGGTAAAAATTCCATCGAATTTTTAAATCAATTCAATACCCTCCCATAAGAAAGAAGATATTTCATAAAAATATGTTTCGATAAAATTACTTAGAAATTCAAACATTATTTGTAACAAATATATAATACGAAAACTAAAATTGATTTAACAATGTGTTAAGTGAATTAATTCAAATTTCCCTTGCGTTAACTTTCTCTTCATTTTCAAATTGAAGTATCTGTTTTATTGAAGCATTTTCTTACACAATTGGATGTAAACAAATATTTAAAACAACAAATATTTCCAAGAACTTCTATAGTAAACGTTTCCTGGAAGTGTTTACTCGGTAATTATTATAATGGGAAACTGAAACGCTTTTGGCTAACTGAATTATCTCATTAAAATTACAAAGAATAATTTTCTAAACGGAGTCTGTAATTAAGGAGGAAATCATTTATTAATTCTAACAATATTTTTTACATATAATTGTTGAACCGAATGTATGAGAAAAATTTGATGAGATATCATTAGATTAAATAGTTTTAAAAAATAATCTTAAAAATTTTTTTAGTAAGAGATTAGAAATTCGATGTTTTTCAATAAAAAAATGCATAAGTTAATAAATAATAAATCACAAAGGTAATCATAAATATAACAATAAAATATTTTGCAAATCGTCATTCGTTGAAAGGAGTTTTTGAAATTCATGTTATGTGGAATGTTTCATATTTTGGTGATATTTGTTTACAATACATTCAATTTAGGTACAATGTATTACTCGTGACCATCATTGCTCCCTTTCGTCAAATTATATCATAACTAGAAGCCGTCATCTAACGCAACGTAAGCATTATCAGGATCAAGAAATATTCATTTTTAATGAATATATCAATGGTCAGATTTCTGTTCATAAAAATCCACTATTTATAATTCTTAAATTATTTTCATTCATTTCTTATTTCTTATACTTATCCCAAAGTGCTTATTTTTCTTATTATTATTATTTATACCATCTAACACAACGTTTTATTTTCTTTAGAAGTGGTGGACAATTTTTTCAATAATATTAATCTTTATTTGATGGATTAGCATTATAAGAGTATAATAATGGATTATGACATGAAATGATGGATGTAGTTTGTCCACCACTATCAAGCATTACTTGACCAGCATAATGGAAAAAAATCTTATGTCCAGATGCTGGACTATGAAAGTAAAACCTCACTTGATTGTCTACCATTATAGCATTAAAGCAACAGTTTCCATTTCGCAATGATGAAAATTTGATGAAACATTAAAACTCATCAATGTAATAGTAGTTGCAGTATGATGGATTTCAAAGTATGCAGCAACATAAAGAATTCTAAACCCAACATAAGACATCAAAATTCTTTGATAGTACCATCAAGAATTTCGTCTTGGATAAAGGAAAAAAATTTACTTCAGAACATGACACTTTGAAAAATATAGCAAAACATAATTTTTAGACTAAAAACATTTTGACTTCAAATCAAAATATTCTTGGAAAACTTCTTAAATGGTGACAAATGTAACCCCAAAACAGATTTTTTAAAAATAAAAACGATTTTTTTTCTTCTAGCTGGATGCTTAATGAATCAGACAGTATGCAACGTTTACATGACTTTTAATAAGTAAGTAGTAAGTAGATGCCAGCCTCAAGTAAGTAGATGCCAGCCTCAAAAGAGTTCTACTTTTCACCAGATCTACGAGTTTTAATTAAAAAAAAGTCCTGATGATTAAAAAAAGCATGACGGTATTTTTCAGATTTGTACTGGCAAAAAAGAAAAATTACGACTACCATTTCCGAAATTTTGTCTGCTTCCTTCCAGACACTGAATAAAAAAATAGATAAAACTTTATTTTCCTAAATTCAAATTTTTTGAGGGTTAATCAAAATTAGTGAGATAATACTTAATTTTGGAGGATTAATCAAAATTAGGAAGATGTTACATGGAAATTTTGAATTTTGATGGGATGTTAAAAATTTGAATTTAGCGGCCAAAAAATATTTAAACAATCCAAATCACAGAACTTATAATCCGTTTTCTAGGTTGAATAAATTAATATGTATTTTTGATGAGAGCAAAAAGGTCTGTTTGACATGAAAAACAGGTCTGTTTTGTTTTGCTGCCTCTCCGTTTTTTAAAGTGTTTTTTCTTTCTAACAGTGTACACTCATATTATACCTAATTACACCACAGATTTTATTGCACCATATGAGCATTATTGAATGGAACGGATGATTTCATGCATGCGCTTTTAAACTTCTCTGTACCTTTCGTAATTTATTGAACTTTAGTATGAAGTTAAGTTAACCATCTTATCTTTCTACCCTTGATTTCAAGATATTGAACTTAGTATCGTTCTATTCAAGCGGAAACATTGTTAATTTTAACTCTTTATTTGGCTAGTAGAAAATTTGCACGGTATGAATATTTTTTAATGAAATGTATCTTTGTTTGATATACTGGTATTTCGGTTCATCTTTGAAGCAATGTTCTTATGGTGTCTTCTAAACATTAATATGTTTTATAATTTCATTCGTCTTAAAAAAATCAAATCAAAGCCTGTTTAAGCAAAATTTTTATTTCGTATAATTTTTCTAAAAACTTTATTGACGAGCATTTTAAGTGAATTTAAAGAACTTGTTAAATTACCAGTTTCTTTACTTAAGTAAAATACTTCAAATTTTCTTCTTTTCTATTCGTCAATAGTTCTGAATGTAATTCACAAAAATGTGATTTTATTGAGATAGCATTATCTAAAAGTCATATTAATTGGTAGAATAAATTATCGTTTCACAACTCATTAATGTAATTAGTTATGCAAATGCAAGTTTTTACCTCTGCCAGACGCTGAAGTAAAGTCTTCCGCCAGCTACCTCTAATTAAATTGCACTAAGCTAAGTTTTATAAGGCGTTATTAATTTCCAACTTTTTTCTCTTTTATGAAATTGTGTAATTACTTCCACAGCTGTTGTCATAAAATTGGAAAAATGAAACATCTAAGACATGATTTGTGTGATAAATCTTATAATTGAATTATGAGATATGATTTTTTCTTTCATTGGTGTGCAGAATATACATGCGCATGAATGACTTAAAATAATAGATTAATAAAAAACAATAAAACACATACAGGCTAATTCAAAATAGCGAGACCAAAGTGAAAGGGAAGGGCAGTCATATAAACAGAATCAAAATTCACCCAAAAAAATAAGAGCGCGAACGCTTACTAGCATCTAGAAAAGGTTTTTATTCTGCGTATTATGCAAGGCACAAGGACAATTAGAGGAAATCATTTACTGTTTTGTAACCATAAAGTTTAGTACAGTTAAATAACCATAAATATAAATCTATGGTTTTAAAAATTATTTACAGTTACCGAGATAAAAAGACTGAAATTACTAGAGTTTATGGTTGAATTACCGTAAGTGTCAGCATTTACTGTTATTACCACTGGCAATTAAAGATTACAGGAAACTGGAAATTCCTTATGTTTTAAAGAAAGGGGGAAAATATGACTCCCACCCTTATATTCGAGCCCCCGTTCTGACCCGTATGAGATTGACAGATGAGCCCTTCCCACTAAAGTATAAACCAGCAGCTTAAAAATACTAAGTGACTTCATAAGGTATTAAACACAATACTCCTCCTCCAATGAGCTGAGAAAACCTTGAGCTGGCAGACGCCATGTTTTGATGCTGATTTAAATAACGTTGTGGTTGAATTGTGTTTTGTTTAGTGTTGTTGTTGTTGTTCACTTACGTCGCACTACAGCTGCGCAATGGGCTATTGGCGATGGCCTGGGAAACATCCCTGAGGGTGATCCGGAGACATGCCATCACAATTTTGATCCTCTGTAGAGGGGATGGCACCCCCGCTTCGGTAGTCCGACGACCTGCACGCGAAGTCGAGCACTTTACGGTAGAGCAGTTTAACGAGGACCAATACCGGACACCCTCGGTCCCTACACAGGCTGATCTAAGTGGTCACCCACCCGCACACTGACCGTAGCCAGTGATGCTTGACTTCGGTGATCTGCTGGGAGCCGTGTCTTAACGATCAGTCCACTGCGGGACGTTTTGTCAAGTGAACTACAGAATGTGATTTAATATGTTTATGAGTGATGCCATAAATCACGAGGGAGGGAAAATACTAGATGAATTTTTGTTAAGAAGTTTTGTGTTACTTCAATCTATGAGTGAATGAGAAAGTAGCTTGTTCCACAGTCCAGGATCACCAATTGAGGGATAAGACGCTGGAATATGAACTCCAACAGAGAGATCATGAGATCCACAAATTAGCCCTTCCAACCAAAGTATGTTCCCATTTTCTGGGAACTAACAGGTTTCATGAGGTGTTCACCACACACTTATTACTAAAATATTTTTATAATTCGGTTATAGCTAAGTATTAATAATAATTATTAACTAACTACTGGCAATAAAAATATATATATTTGTAATCCTTATCACATGTCTTAGCTTCCAACTATTGTAAAATGTGCTCTTGATCCTCATTGTTGCGAGACCTTAAATTCTGAATGTTTAATCGTATTCCAAATTATTAGGTGAAATCTGTCAATAAAGGATTTTTCTCTCACTAAACAGTTTGAATACTGTCATTTTCTGGTTATATCACTGGTTTGGATGCTTATGGTAAAATAACAATCAAATAAATTGTTACGTGACTATTTTCTGCAAGAAATCTATAACAGTGTAGGTAGAGGAGGAAGAATCAAATCTCTGCCCAGTAGTGTCTACTGATAGTGGAATGATTTAGTTCTAGATATAATTTTGACTAGTTGATATTTGATTGTTAAATTAGATTGCCCGATACTTGAACCTCCGAATTCATAAAACCTTTCATATATACATCATGTAAGAGAGTTTCTTACATTTTATAATACATATTATAATATATAATGATGGATTATAGTACGATATGTTGCGTGTTAATACTAATTTATTAATAATGCCACACAGTAAAAAAATTTTGGTCTATAGTTCATACAATTTTTATTGTTGATAAAAACTAATTTTTTTTTAAAGTGCATGTAATCCCGTTTTATGTTTACTTTTGCACAGCTATAGTTTTGTTTTTCATTTTTTTTTAAATTTTGTTTTGTTTGTTTGCTTACTGGCCACTGATTTTAATGAGCACTAGAATCAATTTATTGGCTACATAGCAAAAGCGTTTTGTTAAAAAGAAAATCCCAGTAAAATATTTCTTACAAAATTCTCTTTAATTCCTTCTAACACTTGTAATTGAGCCGCGGTGGTTCATGGGCTAGAGCGTTCGCCTTCCAATGAGGTGAACCAGGTTCGAACCCCATTGAAAGCAGGTCGATAAGTGTCGATACGAGCATGCGTTAGAGTCCCCTTGAAGTCACGCTAACCGTGGGAGCTCTTCGTGGTTTTTCTCCCTATGTAACGCAAATGCGGGTTAGTTCCATCAAAAAGTCTTCCACGAAAGCAAAATGTCTCCCAATCCTAGAGTTCCCTTGTCTTCTGGATTGGGCTCAAAATTACAAGGCTACGGAGTTGACCATTGGTAGACGTAAACTCAAAATTAGGACGGCTGCTCAAGGACGATTACAAATCACAGAAAACACTAGTAATTTTGTCAATTTAATATAATTTTTGCGCGATAAGTGCAACTCTGTACTAAAAATGGTTTTAGCTTATCTCAACACCAAAAAAGATGTAAACAATACACCAAAATCGCTTACCGTGTATTTAAAAATGTGATATATAATAATGCTACATACAATAATGTGATAAGCTTTTATACAAAATGACCCTCTCGTTTCATTATAGTAAATAACTATAATTTTTTCAAGCATGATTATAATACGAAAAATTTATCCTTATTGTTGATTCAGAATAAGTACACGTGGTATTCAGAGTTTCTAAATTTTCCATTTGATGATATCATTAAGCCTTAACACATCTCATTTCTTCAATTATAAAATATGGCTTATCGAAGTCTTTCATGTTTCAGAATATCTAAATTTTAAATGCTACTTTAAATGTCCAACTTACTTTCAGATCATTGTTAAAATAAGTAGTTTCAAGGATAAATTTACTTCCCATTAACTACGTTTGCTAAATACATTTCAATGGCCCAGACTACTTATAGTTATTTTTTAACCATTGCATTTTTTATTAGTTTAAACTTTGGATAATCCGATCTATTTGACCTTTTCCTTCAATTTCACAGTACATATTAAGAGTTCACTGTATCATGAAGTCGAGAATAGAACTTTTGCCACCAATTTGAACTGCAGGCTCATTTCATAGAACTATTTACTAGTTTCATGAAATTAATTTCAAAATTCTCATTGTCCCACAATTTATGCACATTATAATTGATTTCATATAATCTTGCCAAATCGTTGGAATTTAGGGATTTATCGTTATACCTTGAAACTTATTTCACTAAATCAATTTCACTTGTCAATTAATATGCCATTAAATTAATTCCATTACTATAATTTCCAAAAGTTTACAAATTAAACAAAATTAAACATTATAAAATTCGAATACATTTGAATGATTTCGTAAAACTAGTTTTAGGGATTTACAGGTTCTTTAAAAAAATTTTATTTCTTGAAGGTATAATTTGAAGAAAACTTATTTCCTTAAAACTATTTCACTATTATTCTTTTGCAGTAAAACAACAGATGGGAAAACTAAATCAACAGTTACAGTGCCCTGTAGGAGTTTAATACTTTTCATGCATTTCAGGTTGATAGCCAAACACGTAATATTTTATTACATTTAATTTAAGCACTGTAAGATTTTATGTTCACGTTTAAATATTTCTCATCTGATTACTGTTTTATATATGACTCCTAAACTTCAACACAAATTGAATTTAAAATGCGTAAATGATTTACTCATTTTATAGAAAATTTAATAGAATTTTTACAACTCAAGCAGACTGAAGAAAATTTAGTTCGTTCAAGCAGCCATTTCAAATAAATGGGGTTTTTTTTCAGTTCTCTTTTAGATTAAATTAAAATTTTTACGTTGATTAATTTTTTTACCGTGGTGTGTTCTTAAAAATAAGGGAAAGTTTTTTTTAGATTATTTTGGGAACTAAGACTGATCATTAATATTTTAAAACAAGACTTTTTTATTTCAAAGCTGGAAAATTGATTCATAAATAAATAATTTGTTTACTGAATGAGATTTTGTTGTATAAAGGACAATTTGGTATAAAAATTGCTCCTGGATTCACACAAGATGTTATAGCTGGAACAAAAATATTTTAATAAACAAGGATAAAACAGTTGAAAAGCTGATATACCAGGGCTTTTAAAAACAGCATTACGCGATCTTTTTTATTGTTGAGTAATGTTTTGATTAATCTATTGATAATTTTTGTTAATCTATTGATACATTAATATGATTTTATTGCAGTTCATATTTTTTTTTTTGGACGTATAATTTCCCTTTTTGGTTATCTGAATTGACCGCGCAGATAAGGCAATTTCAACAATCTGGGACAATCAAAGAGTGGTAATTCTACATCTATTCTCATCTTGAAGGGAGAAATTGGGCGTAGTATGGACAAAATTCAGTAGATTTTATGCAAAATGCTCCTAAGAAACAAAAAGGCAGTATGGGTCATCAAATCTGAGGTGGTCGTTAAGTATGATGCGCTACTCTATACGTATGTCTATACTATATAATTTATGTATCAATAGAAAATCTGTGTTTAACATCAAAATAAAGTTCTTCACAAATTTTTGGACACTTAGTATTTGTAATTACTTTCTTTTCATTTCTAATAATTTTCTAAACTAGTAAATTATGCTTCTAATATATATATATATATTTACTACATTTAATAGTTTAAGAATTCTCCATGAATTCAAGGTTATTTTGTGGATAATTTATGTAAAAAAAATCATTCAGAAACTCTTTCTCTAGAGTTATAAAAATCTGTATTTTATCTCTAAAGTTTCTTCTTTTAGAATGAGTATCAATGTTTTTTCAAAAAATAGTTCTTCTAAAATAGTTCTTTGAAGTGACTTCCCCTAAAGATATTTCATAGAAATGATTTTTTTTCGATGCTGCAAGTTAAAATAGGAATTCTCATGAAATTCCAAAAATAAAATAAAATACTTTTTAAATAGAAGAATAAAATGTATTGTTTTACGCTACTATTGTGTCTAATACAAAAGCGCTTGTAATTTTTCACATATTATTGCTAAAAACGCTTTTTATGCATTTCAAAATAAATTCAGTTTATTTTTATCAGTGGATTTTTTCCTTCTTTCTAGTCCCTGCGGTCAATTATCATGAAGAATAAAAGCGAAAATCAAAAAAAATATCACATTTATTTTATGATTAAAAATTCCAGATTCAAAACATAAAACTGGAAATTTTTTTAAGAAGATTTAATTTAAACTATGATTTTTTTTAATTCATCTATATATTTTAGATTTTAATCGCTCCTGTAGTTATTTTGCTTGTTCAACTTAAAATAACATTTCGGTTTTCATGCTCAGAAAGTTTATCACTTAGGTCCGTATGACTTAAAATGTACAAAAATTTCGTAGAGTTTAAAATGGAATAAAAGCTTTTAACACTACGGGTCAAATTTGACTTATCGATTCTTTTGTTGCTCTGTAACTCAAAAACTAACTTACTGAAAGTGTTGAGTATTTTCAATATTTCATAATTTAATCCAATTTAAGTGCTTATTTAATCATTCATGTGTTAGCCTTACAGAAACATATATAGAGACTTATGCCTAGAATAATAGTTGGGGCAAATTAGGTTATTTTGTAGATAAATATCTCATAACCTCAAGTAGTTTTAGGTACAACATATATATAAAATCCACAAGTTTCATTAAAAAACGAGAGTATTTCAACGTATGTATAATTATTATTTTTAGAGAAATGGAAACTTTCCTAAAAATAATAATTTCCTATTTCTAAGAAACTAATGTATAAGTTTCATTCAAAAGCCAGTGTTCCGTTTAATCCAATATTTTCGTTGTAACCAAATACCATATAGTTTCGATTATAAAATCTATAACATGTTTTAATTAATGTAATTATTAATATATTTTAAGATTTTGAATATTTATTTGAGCTTCACGCGAAAGATCTGGGCACGGCCAAACTGTCTCTCAAAGCACGCATTACTCTAGAAATTCACTGAATAACTCTCGGTTTATTAATTGTTGAACTTTCAGTTAAAAAAAATATGCCGACTGAAGATGTTTAGTTAAAGAATTTAAATTTGATGTGCTAAAATAAGCCTGTTTGCTGGTTAACTTGCTATTTAATATGTTTCGAAATTCCAACTTGTTCAAAATTATCTCTCTTAAGACTTGCCCTTTTTTTCTCCATTTTCTTATGGTTAGTTTAAAAACTGGAGTAAATCGGTCTCTGAAATAAAATCAAGGTTTGCCCGTTAATGTCACAGATATACCACACTAGAAACTATAACTGTATGAAGATCTGAGGAAAATAAAAAAGAAACTATTTAAGCAAAGGAGCTTGTATAAATATGTTAAGAGCTTGAAAAACCTGAAAAACTAGAGAGAATCTAAGCTGTTTCTTAAGCTGGTCAATAACACAGAGAATGCAAACCAAGAACTTTCAAAACTTTAAATTTTTAAAAGTGAGAATGGGGAGCTTGTGGGGGAACTCCATCAAGTATTAAACATATTGAAAAAATTTCCGATCTGCTTGAAGGAAACTTGTACTACAGTTCGCATTAAAGTATCTAGCATATGTGACATGTTCACAAGTCCATTTTCCACTTATGTTTCCCTATCCCCCCAACATCGAACTAAACTAATTTTTATTTATTATTTATCCCCAGATGATGTGTCTAGCTCCAGAATTAGTTGAAAGGTTCCATGGTCTGCGCCTAAGCCCACCAAGATTTGAACACAATTTTTATCCGTAGTAAAAAATCAAGAAAATCAAACATTTTAAAGTTTATAAAATTTAGATATTTTCCACAATACGTTATGAACACTTAGACAAAGTTTCAAACATCAAAATACTCAAAACAAACATGTATACTGAACATGAAGATTGAAAACACAATTAACAATGAAGATACAAATATTAGTTATATCCAAATTAGAGCAAAATATATGTAAAATATGAAACCAATAATTGCTCATTGAGTTCTAAATAAATGTTCACAGAACACAGAAAGAAAATAATATAAGAAAGACTACGTCTCCTCTTGCATTTAGCACGTGTTTCAAGCGATAGAAAATCTATACTTATGCACGTTTTACAATGTTTTAAAATGTCGTTATTCATTTTCGCCCAGGAAAAATTGCATTTAATACACTTTTTAAGCTTTCGAAAACCCAAATGACTCGCGAATACTGATTCTTGTGCTAATTTTTAACACGTTAGCAAGTCTACATGAAAGCAAAAATAGTTCTGTTAAGCCTTTATTAGAGAAACAATCGTTATGAATCGATTAAGCAAATTTTGTTTAATCGAACAATCGATTAAACAAAAATTTCCTTTCTTTATTTTATTCGTCTTCATAATTATTTTTAACTAGAGATCTCCTATTAATTGACTATATTTTAAATTTTATTTTCAGACATATTTTCGTTTATTGATTTTGATTCGTGTTAATTGCGTCATTCGATATCTCCCTGCTTTCTTCTGACAAAATTTTCCTCATTTCACTTTCGAATGTATATTCTTTTGAAAACAAATCGTCAAAAAATCCCAATACATCACTTCCTCTCGCAAATCTATAAGTCCTTACTCTCTTATGCCAGATAAAACTCTGGATTCTCGTAGCCTTAACTCTGCTAACTCTGGATATGTTCACGTAGCAAGTCTATGATCTGTGGAAGCATTAAACATGGATCTCTCAACTCAGACGTCATGGCAACTTCAATCGGCCTTGACAGTTTTTAGTTTGATCGATAGGTGCCTTTACCAGCGAAGAGGTAACTTTATTACCAAAGGCTGAAATTGAATGTGTTTTACCCGATACTTGTTTAAATTCCTCAGAAATTCACTTTACATTATTAATTGCTCCAATATCGAACAAAGCAGAGACGTGATTATTTTCTACTTTTATCGTTGTGTAATTCAACGTTCATATTGACATATTGCTTCCTACGCATAAGTACTTAAAATCGACTTTTGAACTTATTATTTCGTTATTGTGAAACGATGGCTTCGATTTATTTATAGTTGAATCATATTCCTTGTCTTGATTTTTAGGACGGACAGATTTTTATCATAAAATTTAGTTAGGTGACTCCCGCCGCATATATAGCATTCTTTATTGCATGTAATAGTATCAATGGTCATATACTTATCGGTAAATGTATGTTTAGATTTCCATTCTTTAAGTCAATCTGTATGCACTTTGGCCAAAGGAGAAATTTTGTTTTTAATTAACAAAGTTTCTTTCGTAAAAGTGAAGCAAAATTTAAAGTTTTACAGGGTAACCATTGTTTCATTTATCAGAAATAATTAAGGAAATTAAATCACTAAAATTTTGAACTTGCCTTGATTTTTAACAGAGTGAGCCAAAATATTCGTAACCTCGAGGCAAATTGTACATGGGAATCATTTTCTAATTTTTGGCATTATCGGAGTTAATTTTTAAATCCTGGGGGGGTCATTTTATTTTCTTCTAATAATGTTTTCTTTTCGTAATCTTAGTTGCTTAACTCTTCTAACTTTAAACTTAATATTCAATTTCCCATTTTTTCGTTAAGATATGGTTGCATTAAATTCTCTTAAATTTTCTGGTTTATTGTGACTTTCGAATATCTTTTCAATATCATCGAAACATGAAGGTATATTGCTACGAACGTTAAGTAGCTTTGGTACTATTTATCTTAAAATTTTAGATTATTTATGTAACAAATATTCACTTGAAATTGTATTTTCTGCTTCATAATTTCCCGCAGGAGCGTTTTTATTCTTTCTTTTTAAAATCTGGTTTTCGTTTATTTAAATATAACTCTTATGTTTGAGGTTAGTGTTCTACCATTTTTTTTTTTGTTCTAGTCTTTTTAACGTACTCCCTACTTTGTTTAAACAACTGCTTTAATTTCTTGTTAATAAAGTTCTGCTTTTAATCGTTTTGAAATTTCAATACTAAATAAAATGAACAAATAATAACAGATTAATCAAACAAAATCCTACCTTTAAAAGGATGATTTCGTTCAACTTCCGCTTTATTGACAGATTTTGGATTTTTCCTGCGTATTCATTCAGCACAAAATTTAGCACACATAATCAAAATCGCTCAATAAAATTAGTTTCTGAATCATTGATTCCATGACAACTCAATATAAATTAAATTTCAGATAAAATCTCCAACAAAAACCACAGTTATTCCCGTCGATGATAATTCAGAAAAAAAAAACATCGACGAATACACAGCTAAACAAGAATAAGTCATGTTCTACTAATAAATCACATCAATTTCTATCCAAATTCAAAACAAATGCTTCGACCATAAATGATCAGAACGAATCCACTGAACGAATTAAATTGGCCCTCTAACTTTTTTTCGCTATTATTCCTTGAAGTTTATTCGATGCAAATACCCCAAATTTAATAATTCCAGTTTGTTTCGCATCAAGTTTCGATTCAAATCCTGGTGACAAAAGCCAATGTTGCAGGTTCGATATGAATACACAATTTTGATGTGTGGTAATATCACAGATTATCATTGAAGCATTTAATCAAATAACAATTTAATATTAATCTAAAATGATCCAATACATGAGTATTTACAGTGGTAAGATAAAATATGCATGGGATCAAGGAGTAATGCTTTCTTACGTCCTCAAACTTCCACTACTGGGCATCAAACTCATCTGTTTATTACTTATTCATCCAGATTAAATATATATCATCAGATATATATTTATTCATCTGTAGATGTCTTCAGCTTCGACTGAAAGGCGTAATGGAGGACGGCGAACCACGACGAATGGCCTCGGAAAATTGATAATACGCTGAGAAAATTTTTTTTGGCAACATCACCATACTTGTATGGTTATGACGCTTTTTGTTAAATAAACCTCAATTAAAAAAATTAGACATAAATATAGAGTATTTAAACCATTCATATGACAATTTTCCTGTTCGCTAATGTTACAGTTTATTGAAAATTCTGCTTTTTTGAAAATTACAGTTCTTATCACTATACACTTGTTAACAAATACATATCACAAAAGTTTATCTAACTGGTTTTTGTGCCATGTTATAAATTATCACGAAACAATTACTAACATGATATCCAGAGCTATCAGTCATTATCACAATTATTTCTTAATTTCTCAACGATCATTAAGGTTAAAGGTGCAAGAATGAAGGCTTCAAATGTTTAATTAAAGTGTTTTATAGATACTAAATTCAGTTTTATCAAACAATGGTGACTGCTTTTTCCATCTTTTAAGAGGTAGTGATATTTATTTATTTATTTACGAACATATATTTGTTTCTTTGTGTATACAAAGAACGGCTTAAAAATTATTTTCAGTTAGAAGAACAGATAACACAATTTTACGAAAGACAGTAAGAATATGCACGGAATGTTATAGTGAGATTCGCATCAACTATATGTAACAGAGCTTTTAGAGGAAAAGCAATGCTGCACGTTAAGTTAAAACAACCAGAGCAAAACAATAATGTATTATTAGTATCTCCATTGTCGCAGGTTGTTGTCGTTCTGTCAAACACACTGAAGCATAGAGGTAGTGGGTTCAATATTTTTGTGCCGTTTTTCTCATTTTTATGTTGTCTGTTCTACAATTTGACATGAGGAAAGCAAATAATTGTATTAAGCAAATATTTGCTTGTTTACACGATCCTGTATATGTATTTAAACTAAATTTATTTATTTACTGTTATACATTCTTGGTTACACCTTGAAACGGACCCTTTACCTCCACTTTAACTGTCGTTTTTTGGAAAGACGATACTGGTGAAAAAATATTTACAAAGTAATAATAATAATAATTTCTCTTCTAAGAATTTCTTTTTTCTATTTATTGGTACGCATACATATAAGGACTTGTGATGTCAATAAGATTAAGAAAGGACTGCTTAGTTAAGGGGAAAACATTACAAAGATACATCTTTTGCAACATTCGTATAGCTGGTTTGAATTCTAGCATATCCATGTGTGAAGAAGGAGGATTCAGGGTGCCATTTATGTTGAGATGGTGGAATATTAAGGTGGGGATGGAGTTTGTATTGGTATGGCGTATAGTTGAAGATAGTAATGCAAACAGAAGATGATGAAAACAATACTTGAACCGGATCAGAATTAATAAAAAGCTTTTATTTCATTTATTTGCAGAGCTCGAGATACCAAATTTAAATATTATCCATAAGAATTTCAGTTGAATCAATTTTGCATAATAATGTTAATAAGGACAGGCCATGGGAGACAAATCCCCCACGACCTGCCTAATCAAAAGCCAAATTAAAAAGTATAGTTCGTTCACCAGGAGTTGGCACTTGGCTCCACCTCCTCGGACGCAGAGTTCATTTCAGCGCGGCGGAGTAAGAGGAAAAACATTTTCCCGCTCGAAATCGAGATAAAATCTAATGCGCGCAAAGCCTCCACACGGTTTTTTATATGTAGTGCAATCAGACCACTATGAAGGCAAACCAGTTTACGAAAGAGCACTTTAATAGAAAATCTAGTTAAAAATAAGAAAGTGGTAGCAAATATATGTCTAAAAATTTGTTTAATTTTTTAATCTGATTAATTTGTCTTATTTACTTGTCTACCGCTACAGATTCAATTCTCAAATGTATATGGCAAATTCCTTTCAGTCACTTTTAAAATAGAATTTGGTTTCATGCGCTCAAACTGTTCACTTTTTAAATAGTCTGCGCAGACTACGAAACCTTGTGGAGGCTTTCTGATGTAGAAGGTGATGGCCAAACACAAACAGTGAATTCTTTTTCAGTCACTTGCTTCGCTTTATCATCAGCTATTATACCTTTCGTTATTCTAGCTAACTTATATTTAAAAACTTTTTCCCAGCAAAATATCACAAAAAGAACAAACTATTCAGTAAAAAGAGAGAAATATCAACAAGTTTATGAAATAAAATGCACATGTTCAAAATATGCAAATGAAGATTGCGAAATAAATATTTTTGTCATACGATCGTCAAATAGCAGCCTTGTTCACATCCTTCTCCCCAAAATAGCAAAATTGTATCATCCGATACCACGTGATGAAGGCGGAGCCAAGTGCCAACTCCTGGTGAATGAACTATACCCGTAATTTGTTCCCAACGGACACAGAAGCATGGGTAGGAGATCCAAAATTGGCGAATTATCAAAATATAACATAGCCAACCAGCATATCAATATTGGGTTTGAAAGAATACCTTGGCGATTACGAGTCGCCAACAAATTTATGAGAATTATTACAACCATGCAACTGAAACATTTGGCAGTTGGAAATTTGAATAAAAAGTTATAAATAGATTTTTGTTTTCGATTAGAGGCGACAGTGAATTAATAAGTCTGCATTAGTAATGAAATAAAAAGTATCCGTTACATTGATCTAGAAGAGAAGAAATAAATATTTTATGTTCATTTTAAAAGATTAAGTCTTTGTTTTATTTTAAACATAATTCTATTAATAAAAAAAAGCTTAAGTAATGAAAGATATTTGAAAGGATTGCAAATAAATATGTAATGTCAATTGTGGCATCACACCATGGCTGAATGTGCGTGTTGTCTTTCTGTATCTTGTGCAATCTGTATATCGACTTGACAAGTGCATATTTGACGATCTTTGTAATGAGTACGCAAGCTTGCATACATGTTCATATCCCGAGGGTGTGCCGGTATTGGTTCTCGTTAAACTGCGCTACCGTAAAGTGCTCGACTTCGCTTGCAGGTCGTTGGGACTCCGAAGCGGGAGTGCCATCCCCTCTGCAGAGGATCAAAATTGTGATCGCATGTCTTCGGATCATACTCAGGGATGTTTCCCAGACCGTCGCCAATAGCCCATTGTGCAGCTCTAGTGCGCCGTAAATGAACTACAACAACAACATGTTCATATCATTAAATAAATAAATATATGCTTCCAAAGTTACGATATGATTTGAATCCGCTTCTATTTTAGGATGTCAAGACAGCCATGACGTAGTACTGACTTAGTAACAGTTAAGCTACTATTACGTTCAGCCTTGTTCAGTGGTTTGTACATTAGCATAAGCATATATTTTTATGATTTTAAATGTTGGTAGAAGTTAACTTACAGCTCACATTGATAAAAAAACAAATAGCCGATGAGAAACAGTAAATAAACTAAATAAAATAAAGATTATCAAAATGAACATTTTTGAGCCATTTCAAACTATATTGTTAAAATTACTGACTTTTGCTTAAAAATACTTAAATTTTCAACATTTACTACTAAATAGTTTAGTAATAAAAATCATATTTTATTGTTAATTTCACCAAAAAGTCATTACCAAAGCGTTCGGTAAAAGTTACCTTGTTCCCATAGAGCCAGAAACATGGTAAATTTGACCATATTCTGATAGTTTTGACCATACTTTTTTCTTAGTGGAGGTACCGATTTTTGGAAAATTTCTATGTTCCTGCAGAAAACAAAGAAAATGACTTAAGTGGAGCTTAAGTGTAGATTTTCTATTAATAAAATTCTGCGATAAAGATAAAATGAAAGTGAAAGATTCCATAAGCTCTAAGTAACAGTGTCCAATTCAAAATATACCTTATTCTACACTCTTTGTGTACCGCAGTGGACTGATCGTCAAGACACGGTTCCAAGTAGAACAACGAAGTCAAGCATCACTTTCTGCTGTCTGTAAGCGGTTGGGTGACCACTTTGATCAGCCTGCGTAGGGACAGAAGGTGTGCGGTTTCGGTCTTCGTTAAACTGTTCTACCGTAAAGTACTCGACTTCACAAGCAGATCGTCTTGCTACCAAAGCAGGGAAGTCCTCCCCTCTGTAGAGGATCAAAATTGCGATATGGCATGTCTTCGGATCATCCTCAGGGATGCTTCCCAGACGGTCGCCAATAGCCCACTGTGCAGCTCTAGTGTGACGTAAAGTACCTCCCTACCTTCCCTCTTTGAAGCACACCTCTACCAATTCAGTCTCTTCAAATTTAATTAACTTTAGTTAATTTTTAGTTAAGTTTCCTTCACAGTAATACCAAGGTGCAGAAAGATTTTATGACAGTTAATAATGTTTTTCTTATTTTAATTAATTATTATGAATTTATTTATTTCACTTTTCCAACTTGCGTTAACATGTGCATGAAAAGAGCAATTTAACGGCAAAATGTGAATGATTTAATTCTAATTTATTTTTCTCTTATAGTTCATGTAACGTAGATCGCTAGGTTTCAACTCTACACACCAGAGCGGGCACTTGGCTGGTCTGGACGGGGTAACTTTATTTACAACCTCCAATAATATAGTTTAAATTAACCACTTTCAGAAAGCAAATCAGTTCCATGGACTTTCTTAATTTAATGTGGTTTGGAAAATCTTTCAGCACATTTAAAAGTTATACCTCAGCGTAAGAATAATGTTTTAGCAAAATAAGAGTAAAATTTTATATTTAAATGCCTACGTCATCTATAACATTGTATAAAGTATTGATTATAAAATATTAATTGCATATAAATTATTTGTCAGGTAAATATAAAAGAATCTCTTAATGCAACTTAAAAACTTTGATTAAATCAGAATGTATTTTTTCTGTGTATTTCCTACTTTCTCTGCTTCGAGAAATAACACGAGAATTCTTTAGAAAAACTTTGCCTATAGAAATGTTTCACCCTGAATACTTCGGCAAATATTTATCTTATCACAATACAAACTCACAAGTTCAGCTTTATTTTATTTATTTTTTGCACTTTCAATTCAAACTTTTTAGTTATTTCTGTAAAGTTTGTTTGAATAAAGAAAATTCATACTCAGAAAAAAATACAAATGAAAACTTCTTTTTTCATTTTTACATAAAAAAATGTTTGAAATAATATGTTGCTAATATTTTCAAATTCTAAATACATTAAATATCTCTTAAGAATATATCGACTAGTTTATATATATANCGTTCAATTTATAAACTATTATTATTTGCTTATTGAAATTCAAATATAATTTTTGAATATCTTTTAAAGTCAAAATATCCCCTCGTTGTATTCCATTTACGCATGTCTTTATATATAAGAAGAGAGTGGTATGATAACACAAAGCCAATCACAGAAGAGTTCTGGTGTTAGAGACGCACAAATCAGCCAATCAAAATTGAAAACGCATGTGTGCGAGAAGGTAGTAATTTTTAATAATGCTGTCTACAGAAACGTTACAACTAAACTAAACAGCAAAATCTTGTTGCAATTTTAATTTTGTATTGAATGTGTTAAATATATTGAACAGAATTTACTTCAAAATACTTAAATCTTTTAGAAAAAATAGATCACCGTTAATATCTTAGGCGATATCAACAGCGACATACGGCTGAACATAATTCAGCAGCATAAAATTACCGGGAAAATAATCGTAGTGCTATCAATACGCGACAGCGGAATGCGCGGCGAAGAAACGTTGAAGAATCAAGACATTTAAATGAGAACGAATAATATGGAAAAGAAAGTGATTAAAAATGTTGTATATAAGAAGGTTTTGTAAATAATTTTTAATTTTATCATTGCTTTTCCTTACTTTTAATTATTTTTTACTTACTTTGAAAATATCGTTCAGCCAGAAATATTAATTAACAGTTCATATTTCTTTGAGATATTTCTTAAATAATAAATAAAAGTGCAAATCATTGGTACACAAAATTATGTGAAAAGAAAAATCAATGACAAATGCATATAGCTAGGATTTGTGAATATTCAGAGATCAAATAATTTTTAATTTTGTTGTTTTCACCTTATTTTTTTATAACAATTCAAACAAAAATGTTTATTGATCATTCATAACAGAATTATTTCACATTATATTTGTTTTTTTAATTAGTATTCAATATGATATAAAAATTAAATTGCTTAATTTCATTTGTCGAATATCAGTTACACATGTTTTTATTATATAATTTGCTTTTTATATGATTGAAACTAAAATATTTTGTCAGTTGACAGTATTGAAGTTAATTGGGAAATTACTTGCAACGGTTTTTGCTTTTGAAATATTACTCAGCATCTCTTATTAATATTACAAGTTTTAATTTGTTTGCCATATTTTAAAGTTTTTTGTCATTAGGTTTTAGTTGTTTTCAGTTTAAAATTTATATTACTTGGGAGGGGGGAGATGAAGCTTCATATAGGGAGCGTCTGGCATCCTATAAGATCAACAATGATTTGAGTTAGGGGGGAAAATATACTCGAGGGTGCCCCTTGGCGACATTGGCAACTTATGTGTGACACTATTTCTGTTTGAGCGGAACACCTTGGTAACAAGAATGGCTGAAAAATAAAATGATATTTCAATAAAACATTGGAAAATTTCAACAAAACATCGACCAAAACTTAATAAAATTGCAATGGACAGAAAGAAAAGGAAAACAACAACTCACTTCTTCGTTAAGCTTGAATATCCTCAGATTTAGGTGCACCGAATTCTCTAATAGCAGATAGATACTGTCTAAATTTTTCATGAATAGAATCTGTGTACCTCCTTCGCCACATAAATTCGGCGAAATACGAATCGAAAATGACGTCTTTGGTACCGGACTGGCGATGACATCTGTTTCTAAAGTCCCTTTTATGACTGCACACATACCTTAGACCTTATTAACCAGAGGAAAAAGCTACCTTAGCAGCCGGTATCAAACGTAGAACAAACGGACCTCTGAAATGACATATACCGTTGAACATTTAAAAATAACACTAAAATCTAAAGAAATCAGAATCACGATAGGGTTTCAATATCGCCCATCTTGGCGATCAACCGCGACCACAACTTGGCGAGAATCAAGGGGCACCCTCAAATATAGTGTACCCGAGTTAGGCTCTGCCACGCGTGTTTCGGATACGGAGAATAATCTTCGGCCTATAGTAATGCGTTAAATAATATTGCTTCCTCACTTTATATAAGTTTATAATATTGTTTGTATTAAAATTGCTTTATATTAGTTTATACTGCTGGTATTAAGGACCTTTGACATTTTACAATCCTGTCATATTCTCTCTATGTGATGCTGGTGCTGAAAAATTGCCGGATAATCTCCAGGAAAACAACTTTAATTTTGTTCGCGAAGCAAACAAAAATGTTATTGCGTAGTAATTATCGGGGGTTGGCAAGCGGTAGCGAGCAGGGGGCGGAGCCCTCTAGTATATATATATATATATATATATTAGTATCATACTATTTGTTGTTATTATTCGATAAGTAAAGTATTAAACCTATATAGATATGCTGTAATAAATTTTAAAATTATTCACAAATAAAAAATAAAGTTTGCTTGGATCCTATTTTAACGGGAAATTATAATTAGAGATATTTTCTTCTAAAAATTCTATATATTAAAACTTTTCATTCAAAACTTATTACAAAATACTGAAGTGATTCGTGATAAAAAATTTAATGTAACTCTACCAATTAAATTTTATTGCTTATTTATTGAAGTCATGCGATATATTGAATTGAAAGCTTTTTAGAATTTGTGATAAGCATCTGATTAAACAGAATTTTGTTTGCTTTACGTAAATAAACTTAAAAAATTACATGAATTTTCTTCATATATATACCCTTAACTTATCTTTCATACGTACAAAAGAATCAGTTGCTGGAATACTTGGAAAACTTTTGAAACCAAAATTGAGTAAGTTTCATATTCAAGCATTTTTGTAAGGTTATTTTGTATTGTACTGTGCTGAAAATAATGAGGGGATATTTTAAGCTTGGTTTTGCGCAGGTGCAATCATATAATTTAAAACTTTAGTAATAGGATAATTATAACTCTTACAAAATTTGGGAATAGGCTAATTCTTTCAGTGTTGACATAAAAAACTATATAACATTTAACTTTAACCAGTTACTTTGAGCAATTTTAAGCAATTAGTTATAATTTAGTGTACTTTTCTGACAATTAGATAAGAGAGGATATAAGTTTTACTACTTGTAATGTACACGTGCTTAAACGATGTCTTACGTTATCCATCTCTTTTGGATACTTGCTTTATGGACTTCATATAAATTACAATAAGAATAAAAAACCCCATCTTGNGAAGAGGTTGACAGGTTGGAATATATAAATGAGCCGACGACAGGCATCTAGTGTGAAGTAGGAAGACCTTCTGACCTCATCTTAAAGAGCACGTTGTAGAAGCAGAAGGCCTTCTTGTGTCACTCAAATTCATGTTCTCTCAGACTTGCAGTTCTGAAAAAAGTAGCTCAGTATGAAATGAGATGATTTGAGGCCCGATGTTCTTCTATATTATGCTGCAGTTATTGAAATAAGGATATAATTAGTAAGAACACAATAATTTATATATATATATATATATATATAAAGCACATTTCTTTACGGAGGGAATTTGATGGAAAATATATTTCTCATATAAACAAAATAGCGTAAAATATATAATAAATAGTGACATTTATTCAAAGAATTTTCCTTTCAGAATGCATGGTTTCCCATTGGCTTTGCTTTCGAAGCGAATTGATGTGATCAGATAGTATTCCATGGAATCAAATTGTTACACGTTTCAGTTAATAAGATTTATCTTTAATGAAAGCTTCCGCAAAAGCCGCATGTGATCCCCATATTTATTCAGTTTACTCTGGGCAATATGAGGCGATATTAGAAATGAGATTTCAGACCAATATTGGTTGAGCAAAGGATTTGGCGTTGAAATTGAAACGAGTTTAATTGCTCGTCACTCTTAGTATAATTTGCAATCCACGTTTGTGTATAAACATAATTTCTATTCGTCTGATTTTTAAAAGGAAAAAAAAAGTAGTTTTCTAATCCATAAAATGAGAAATGATTATTTATAAATTAAGCCACTGTAATTTTAGACTCTTTTAAAAAGTCAGTAAATAAAATTATTAAATGAAAAACTGAATATTTAAATAACTTTTAATCTTATGATTGGATCATCTCTTATTAAGATGCAATCGTGAAGAGATTTAGGATTGGATTGAAAAAATATGTAACTTTATATTGCAACTCAAGTTTATATTGCAACCGAGCTCATAAAACTAGTGTGAAAAATGTGTAGCATGTGCTTATAAATAGGGTGCAAAATAAATAAAAAAAGGAACTCTTTTATAATTTTCGATATAATAATCGGATTGATTATCATAATTATTCATTCACGAACTCAGCACCCTTTCTGAATGTTAGGTTTAAACTCTACATTTGTCTATCTTTGGAAAGCAGAAGGCACTCATGCTATTTTTCTGAACAAGTTTTAAAGTAAAAGTCTTCTAATTAGTAATCGGAGGATACTTTTTTACTCCTCATACATTTTTCTACACAATTTTGTTGAACGTATACACAAAAAATTCAGTGCCGATTGGTTCAGATTTGCAGATTTGTTTAAGATATTACATACACACATACATATAAACATTGTGCTTTATTTTAATGCCAGCTGAATACTCACTCGTCATACGGGGGGGGGGACAAAAGAGAAAATGATCAATAAATCATTATTAATCAACATTACGAAATTATGCACGAAACTGATAGACACATACCAACGCATATAATTAAGTCAAAACAATTCCAAATTCTTTATTTTTTTGATTTTTTTGCCTTTCTCGGTGACTTTATATTATATTATGCAAAACACGTTTTTAGAAGTTCATCCCCTCAAAATTAAGATAATTATATTCATTAGCATTTGGCATAATGCTCAAGGTCAACTCCTGGTACTCTAAAAATCACCATAATCAGCAATTTCCTCTTATACATATCCCTTTCGAAGAGCTTTAAAAACTTATTTCCACAGAAGAATCTTGGTACCAATATTAGTATATTTAGTAAAAAACATCAATTAACATAACTGCAATATTACCCATTAGTTTTGCATCTTTGGCGTCAATAATAAGGCGATGTTTCATGATTATCTTAGATGATGACGTATTTTTTTCTCCACTTATTTAGTTCTTATTTTCAAAACTCGTTTGTTCAGTTCAACTTGAACCTATTACTAAAATGAATTAGGCATCATTGGCGTCAATAACAATATGGTAATTTCTTTACTGTTTATGTACATGAATAAGTACATTTCCAACCAAAATTGATTAATTGCGATTTTCGAAAACGTATTTTAACAACACTAATATTTTCATAATCAGTTTTGGTGAATGAACGAAGATTGGTACTTTTTTCGAAGATTGTAAAAAAACACCAAACTACCATTGACGCCAGCAATGCTTAATTAAATAAGGTATTAAATACTACTGCTATTGCGCCGTTGTAAGTAGTGATAATGATAACCTATTATACCACTGTAGGTTTCATAATATAGGTACTTTAGATAATAGGTTTTCTACCACACTCCGAAAAGAAAAACTACCCTATCATCACAGTACTACACTTACAGGGCACCAATTATACCCAACCTTTATTTTTAATTATTTTTTGTGTATACCGGTGCGTCTTCGTACTATTAGATTTGTCAAAATATGGTGATGCCATTCCTGTAAGCTACGAAATTATTAACGTCAATTTTACTTGAGAGAGACTGACATAGGGAACCCAAGGAATTAATAAGAACTTGCAATGAAACATTTTGGTTGATTAGAGCTGCAAGCTAGCACATCACTGCTATTGTAAAATATATACTAATTTCTATGGAGAATTTCTTTCCTTGAGGAACGTACAGTCGGCAAAAAAAAAAAGATATCACCCTGAATAATTTTCGTTCTAATGATCGGATTTTCACGAACTAAGTGTTAATCTTAATGGTTCCTGGGGGTGACCTCAAATATGCTAATTAATTAGTGCTAACTATTAATTAAGTTACGAAATCAGACACAAAAACGTACTTTCTCTGAATAAACATATATTTTTTCTTACATATTTGGATTCTTAACCTTCAAAATATAGGGGGTAGCCGCAATCTGGGAAATATGGTCCCCATAGTTTGGTCAGGAGAGCGATTCAAAGTTCGTACCCCTTAATGTTAATTTCACTTTTTACGTTTTTAGTCATATTTTAAAAACTAATAAAGCAATTCGAAGAAAATTTCACCCAGTCATAAAACTCATTTACCCAAAGATAATTTCACGAAAAAAATAATTTTTAATAATTGTTAATTATTTTTTATTATTTAATTAAATTAAGGATGAAAAATTTTTGAATTATAAGGTATGAATTTTTTTATACCATATTAATCTACATATTTTTCAATTGAAAAATCTAAAGTTTCAACTGTTTTTATTTATTAGAAGCTGAGAAAAATTAAAATTAATTATTTTTAAAAAAATAATTTGGCGACAATGAAGAAATGATTAAATGGAGCGATTAATATTAAAATGTGATAAACTTGCGAGGAACTTGACTTCGCGCGCTTAGCATAAAATTTCATTCATATTTTTTTCGCTAATAATCGTTTGCTTATCTTTTCATTTTTATTTTTTTAAGCTATAAAATACGATGTTTCTTCTTTAGTCGTCTAAAATTCTATTTGCAATTTAGTAAAGAAATTTGAATAAAACATTTTATTGAATAAAATACATTTTATTCAGAGAATGTGGAGTTTTATAAAAGCATGCTTCTGATAGAATATGATTATACAACAGATTGTGCTTCTTTAATGTGATTTTTTTTTATTTTTTTTTTCTCAATAACTGATAAAATTTCAATAATATACATACGAATGAATAAATTTGGAATAAAATATTCATCAATTTCTTGAATATATATTTTATAAATATTAATAAAAATACGTAGTCAACATTTTTAAGCATCTCTCACAACATCGCAAATTTCTCAAAATCTTATAGGGTAAACTAACCAGTGAAGGAATACTTAAGCTTAGCTTGTCTTTAAAAAAAAATCATAAAAATTTCAAAATTTGTAATTTTAGCTAAATGACGTATTTGTTATTAAATGCATGTCGACATATTTGTTATTAAATGCAAATTATGTAAAAAAAATTTAGATAACTTACATAATATTGTTTTAAGCTTTTGGTGGTTTAAATAATAAGTAGTAAGATAACCAAGTGAAGGAACAGTTCTTAAATTGAATAAACACTAAATTTTCCAGTGAATGAACACTTAATTTTGAGAATGTTTGATGCTCGTTAGGAATCCTTAGGCCACACAGATATCTGTCGCCCTGTAGATGCCTGAATTGACGGATGTTAACACAGGCGGGCATTAGGAAAAAAAAATCTTTTAAGTTTTCGTGCCCCCATTTCAGTATCTTAAGGGCCTTACGAGCTCTGTTTAAAAAGAGAGTATCATATCAGATATATATATATATATCTGATATATATAAAACAAAAATAATCATAGTAGCAGTATTTGGTGGTAAATGTAGCTTATCGTAATTGAAGAATATGCTGTGCGACATTTTATGGTGAATTTGCGAACGTAAGTTTCAGAATGTATCGAAACATGTGGATGCTATTTGCTAATCATCTTTATCCAAAGAAAACCATGTAACGTAAATATCTAGCAAAATGAAGCAATTTTTTAAACAATGAATCATACAATATGCAACATATTATTTCTATATCTTATTCTTAAACATAACATATTTCAATGTTTTTAAAATGCCACTAAACATTCAGCAATTCATTGAGTTATAGAAAAAAGAAATCGTAAATTACAGAAAACCTTGTGAATGTGCATTAGAATTACTATACAATCTACATTTTATTTTTCATGCACTTTTTTTTCCTTCAAACTTTCATGCCTAGAAGACTCGATTAAAGCTGTAAAAATCATTATCCCTAAAATTTTGTATATAGCTATTATAAGTTATGTTAATTTGATTTTAGTATGAAATCCTCGAATAAACATAGCAAAAATAGCATAATCTAAATAATATCAGATAAAAAGTTCATGTATTTAAATTCTGAAAACTTATAAATCGATTCAAATTTTCTTTTCAAAAGAGATTAAAATAATTTTTTATTTTATTTATTTATTTATTTTTTTTGCTTTTTGGACATAAATGAACTTAAAAATTGTCTATTGCCTAGAAACTTCGAGGTGTTTTCTATTAACTATTAATTAAACCTCTCAGAGCAATCACAAAACATTATTTCAATTTTTTTACAGTCAGAAATTGGTTGCCTAGCAACCTAGTAAAATTAAGCGTTTCTCTTTTGAATCAGTCAAGGGTTATCTTAAAATATTTATTTGCGCAGGCGACTTTTTTTGGCGGTTTTCTGGACTATCGCCAAATATATAAACCTTTATTGCAACCCAATTTACGACCCAATTGTTTTAAAATTTTGTCTACCCCCCCTAATTCAAGTGTCTAGATTCCAAATATGTAAAAAAAAATATATGTTTATTCAGAGAAAGTACGTTTTTGTGTCTGATTTCGTAACTTAATTAATAGTTAGCACTAATTAATTAGCATATTTGAGGTCACCCCCAGGAACCATTAAGATTGACATTGAGTTCGTGAAAATCGGATCATTAGAACGAAAGTTATTCAGGGTGATATCTTTTTTTTTTTTGCGGACTGTACGTACGAACCAGTCATTAGAAAAAGTTTCGAAGTATACAGTTAAATTTTTCCTGTCTTTCAACGTAAACACACCAAATTTGGAACGAATTGTTTTAAAATTGATGATTTGTGTAACATATGTGTACAGAGCACAAAATAACAAACGGACCAGCCTAAATAACGATTGATCTAATGAACGAATCTTTACATGCTTGAATTAAATCTCAATGATTCGAAGGGGTGACTTCAAATATGCTAATTGGAGCAGACGAATTGGTACTTTTACTAAAAAATGCACTTTCTTTGAATAAATGTACCTTTTCTTCCGATGAATTGAGATTTCTGATTCCCAAATTACAAGGAAATCTATGTGGGAAATAGCGATCCTAATAGTTTGGTCAAACCAGCTGTCCAAAGTTTGGACCCCTTAATTCTAATTTAACTTTTTGTGTATTTTACCAAAGTTCGAATAAATTTTAAGCGAAATGAAACGAACAGAAAACAACTTTTCGTAAATGTTTATTTTATAACTATTATAAATAGATAGATTATACTCTTATAAATGTTTTTAATTATTTGGATTTTTCCTTTTTTTGAATCAAAACACCATTTATAATTTCTATCAACTTAATGTAATGCTAAGTTGAATCATCTGATCTTACTTATATACACCGAAGAGCCATTACATTATGACCAACCTGCTAATAACATGTAGGACCACCTTTAGCCCTCAAAACTGCTAGCACCCGCCGTGGCATTGATTCCACAAGGTGCTGATAGGTTGTCTGAGGTATCTGGTACCAAGCGCTCACCAACTGATCCTGCAATTCCCTCACATTTCGAGGGGGTAGAGTGGCAGCACGAATTCGGTTTTCCAAGTTGGACCACAAATGCTTAATTGGATTAATGTCAGGTGAATTTGGGGGCCAAGACATGGCTTGAAAGTCACTGGAAAGTTCATTGAACCAATCCATGACGATTCGACCCTTATGACATAGTGCATTATCCTGTTGGTAAATACCATCCTCCGCAGAAAAAACTGCTGCCATAAATGGGTGAACCTGGTCTGCAACTATGTTCAAGTAGCTTACAGACGTCAGGAGTTGCTCTATGAGAATTATGGGTCCTAATGTGCCCCATGAAAACATTGTTCCTGGGAGAGAAACCATGAAAACCTGAGCGAGCCCATTGTTATAGATGGAGGGTGGTCATAATGTAATGGCTCTTCGGTGTATTATACTTACACGATACTAAATATTTCTACTTGTACGGAAATATATATGGTCCAATTTAATACCTAATTAAGGTTGTAACAAATTCTCAAATTATTATAATACAAGTTAAGACCAATTTTTATGAAAGTGTAGTACAATTATTTGAATAAGGAGTGTGATGTATTTCAAATTATTTTATTTCCATTACAACTGTCTGCTTCAAAAAATATACATATTATCCTTGATTTTTTAGCTTTTATTAACTTCTTTATTTGTATTATGCTGACTTTACAAGCATCAGAAATAAAATGTTTTTTAATAAATAACTGATTAGTTCACTTGAAATCAAAATAATCTTGAATACAACTGGATAACTTTGTAGTTTGGTTTAAAAAAAAAACGCGTTTAATCATGCTGAATGGCGGTGAAAATCTTCTTTGAAGAACTTATTGATACACAAAGAATATAAACTTTACTTTAAAAGTTTTGGAATACATTTTTCATAAATCACACTTTTATACGTTTTAACGAAATAAAGAAAACAAAAACACTCTCGAAAATAGAAATTTCAAGATATTTAGAACTCTTGAGCGTGAATAACAAAAGTTTTTATTTGAAATTAAAACTTCTTTTTCTCTGTAGTGCCCCGAATTCTGAGCATTCGAAACATTTTAACCTTTCTTTCATTTCAACTAAGAAACAAAAGAAAATTTATTTTTAAAAAGTATATTTCGCTTCTTTCTTCTCAAGATGAAATAACAAAATTCTTTGCAAAATTCGAAGAAATTTGATTGAATGAGTTTCACAAAGTTTAACACTCTTCATAACGTAAAGTAATAAATAAATATTTTGAGTTTTGTTTCTATATTTGAAAGTAATTACTGAACGTATTTTTTGTTAAAACATTAAAAAATTAAAAATATTAATCCCATCTGACGTTTTGATAAGAAAAAAATTTGCTATAGTAGTAAAAAAAAATTATATTTAAACATATTTAGCACCTTTACTCTGCTTTAAGTTTCTCAATTGTTTGAAATTTCCATTTTAACAATCATGCAATGTTCTCCTTAATTAGGGAAGCATTAAGACATGGGTAGATTTGTTGAGGCATATAATTATAATCAAACATTAGCTGGATCTGTTTCCCGATAGAGCAATATAGAATCTAAAACTGAGTGTGTAATGCGTTTCAATTCTAATTGTAAGTTTTAATGCAAAGTTTTAGTGTTCTGTAGTGATCTTGCAAGATTAATGGACCACCTCTTTCAGTAATTCCATGTCAATCGAAATAAACTCATTTGTTACTTATTAGTGAAAATCATTATTAATGTTCACTTCTCTGCTTAATTACAAGATTCTGATTGGAAAATGGAGAGGTTTACTGAGAAACGTGTCAATTAGCTGTATTTGATTAATTTTCAATTCAGATTACTTCAAAAGACAAAGTCAACTCCTGTTAAGATCTTATTATTAAAGCTTTTTTATGTTTTTAAATATTAAGTTGAGGCATTTCGAATACTGAATCATTTTATTTAGGACGCATAAACTAAATTCAGTGGTGCGACAGCCCATAGAAGGCCAATGCCTACTGCGCCCATCTCAGTTTTCTTGACCTCAGGCTCTGGGATGCAGCAGCAGGATGTTCGGATTTGATGATCAGCTGAACTCGAAACCCCCAGTGTTTAGTCCCCAAACAGGTTCGGTACTCATTTTATGGATCCACTGAAGGGATGAAAGACTGAATCAAACTTGCCCGGTCTGAGGATCAAGCCTGAGGACCTGTGGTACTAGAGTTTGGAGTGCTACCACTCAGCCACCGAGCGTATATTTAAGACACATAATTCTCATTATTTGACTTTCGAAACATTTACCCATAATAACCCCTAGTGGGTCAATGAAGTAAGTGGTTTCATTTTTATTTTCAGACACAATACCAAGTCTGTTTGTTATCGGATAAAGAAACAGGATTTATAGGGACAAAACATTTATCACTATGTTTTCATTTGTGCGACCGCTAAGAAGTTAAGACTATAAAACTAACATAAATTTTAAAGTAAACTGACTATTTTGAGATATTAATAACATCAAGACAATTAAGAGATATAATAAAGTCTAAGGAGCATAAAAATTCATAGTTTTATATACCAGAGTTTCAGGTTATAGATCAAAATATCCCAATAGAAGGCATTTCAAATTATTTTGACCCTAGCGTTTACATTGATTAGTGACCAATTGATGGCGGGTTCGACTGTGAGCCACAATTCTTTTGCTCAGTTGTTTAGTTTGCTGACAGTTTTGACCAATTTTCGTATTTCACATTGAGACTCTGATGACAATATAGTCAAGATCCCAATTGAGTAATTTTTAAGTGGGAACATAAATCGTTAAAATATTCTAAAGCACAATCAAATATTATGTGGCTCTGTCGTTCTAATACGAATTTAAGAAACTTTATCTGTTTTGTCTTAAGCTGTTTGTGCTTCTTCAACCTATTTTACAAAAAGGCTTATTTTATTTAGTTTAACTTCTAGTATTTATGAACTAAGTTTGATTAGAAAAAAATGCACAACACAATTCAAGCAAATCATCCAGCATGCCAATTAGAGGACGTAAGTACAAACTCTTACTAACTACAGAAGAAGGTAGATATTTAAGCATTAAAACAATTTGATTGCTTTAAAGACAAAAGTAAAACACATTAAGATACTGTTATGGGAAATACCTCTAAGTTTCATTGGACGAAAAACCGGCCTGATATTCTTTTATCTCGACTTCATCACAAGTGTTACGAGATATTTCGTTAGTTATTTGTTTCCCTCTTAAGTATTATTTTAACCATTTAAAACTTTTAACCGTTTAAAAGGCAAAACAAATAACTTCAAATTTGCGAAACTCATTAATTAAGAGCATTTAAAGACAATAAAGTAAAAAAATTAGTAATTTTTTTAATGATGTTCTATTTTTGGAAAATTGGTACTTGACAGGGGTATTTTTACTGACTGTGGTCAAAATCACTTCAGATGTGCTCCGGAACTTATCTTTGACTAGATCGAAATAGTATCCACTTTGTAGCTCATGAACATTTGAAATATATTGGAAAGTAAATCAATCGTTTAAAACTTTTTAAACCATAAAATGATTATATATTGACGTGATAATCTACATAATCTAGAGTAATAGTTTTTTTTAAATACGTCAAGAGCAGAAAAGTTCATGTGTTAATTATATTTTTATAAAATTGATTCTGTCTTTTTTAATACTGTTGGCTTATCAAATTTTACTTTCTTATTCAATTTAGCATTTGGGCTTTCTCTTTTTTCGTTTTTTTATTTGTACTTGAGTCAAAAATTTGATTTTTCACTTCATCATCTCGAATATTGTTTTTAAAAACAATATTTTGCAGATATAGAACGGAATAAGAAGCTGGAAGTTAATTTCATCAATGTTTTCAGCATCAACTGAAACTCCTTGTTCATTAGACTCTAGTTGAAAAATATCAAGCTCTTCCAAATATTAATTTGAAAATGTTTCTATAACAAGGCTTGTAACATTGTATACATGGTGATAAGAGCAAGCAAAATTTGAAAATGAGATAAATGAAAGAAGGGCACCCTTTTATTTAACTCACAAGAATCTAACAATCACTAGGATCAGAAAGGAAAAACCATCAACAGCAAAACTCAATTCAATACCATTGTTGAGAACATATTGAAAACTTTTTTTGACATTAATTTTTAACTCTATCATTGTTAAATAACGAAAAATGATGCATAACAACACCTTAAAAACCGTCACCTTCTAAGAAAGAATTTCTTTTTTTCAGTTAGAATTTCAACAGAAGAAAAAAACACTGAGTATGAAAGATTGTCTATCTCGCATTACTTTCTAAGTAATTCCTTCTAATATAATTAATAATACATTCTATCACTATCTATCTAATATCAACCACCTGCAAATTTATGTCAAGAAAAGTTGACCACATCCGCATTCAGCCCTTCATTCAACATTCAATCACATTTATTTCATTCAAACAACTTTATATATCTTGAATAAATATCATAATGCGGATTAAATTAAAAGAGCACAACATAACTCTTGAAATTTATAAATATAACTCTTGAAACGCCAGTGTTCCAAAAATGGAACATAAGGGTTAAAACTAATATTTTGTAATGATTTGTAATAGTTTGTATTATTATAAAAAATAAGCAAGAAAAACATCAAGTAGAGAATAGATGATTACATAATGCTCGGAAAAGGTAGTTTATGAATCTATAACTTTGAACTAAATAAAACTGTTGTTTTTTATTCATCATTTTTGTTTGCTTAAAACAGAAAAAAAGTTTTCCTGTAAAGTTAGGTGATATTTTCTTTTCATCCAAGACTACATAGTTAATTTAAATTGCTTAAAGCATTATTCTTTTGTTCCCATAATTACTCAGCATCTCAAATTATTTTTCTTTTGTAACTATAACCCTCTCTAAAATGGCAGGGAACACGATGAAAGGACGCTAACAAAAGTATTTAAAATTAATTGAAAACTCATTAGTTAAATTAGATAGATATTTTAATTATAGAAATGCGGTCAAAAAGAAAAATAATCCTTTGAGTTTTTTCTTCCAAAGCAACTTCTATTTAAGAAAATGTCATCTCTCCCTAATTGATCGCTTTCAATGATGATAAATTGAATTTTTATTATTTTTTTAAAATTCATATTGAGTAGAGTTTGTTTTTTAAATATCTATGAAGCCTTTCACTGTTACTTGTTTCGTTTAACATTGAACTTATATAATTAATATCTAAAGTATTGTTTCAAAATGAGAAAAATTTGGATTAAAATTATTTTAGCCTGTGGTTCCCAAATGAACCCACGAAATCTCAATTGACCTTTTCTTTAAGAGCTTGGTCAACAGAGTAATAAACATTTATGTTTCGACAGTTATTTTCACAACATAAAAGAGAAACAGACTTTATATTCTTGATTAATTAAAATTATAACAGTACAGGGTTATTCATAATTCCCTCCGGGTTTTCGAAGCGTTATAGTAAAAAAGCGAAGACGAATACAACAAAAAAGAACATATGAAATTATTCCGAAAGTATTCAAGTTTTAATTTAAGCAGTTGCCGGTAGATGGCAGTAACATGTACCACTGAAGCCAGTTGTAGTGAAGAAAAATGGCGTTTACAGGTGAAGAGAATTATGAATAACCCTGTTACTCATTCAGTGTCAAATTACTTCTCTTTACATAAAGAACATTCGTATAAAAAGCAATAATTGCTAGTAGTCGCATACTTCTGACATGCTGTTTACAGTTACAGATAAGATTTGATTTGGCTGTAGACTTTAAACTTAACAACAAATTTTCAATTAATTTCTATAAAGTCTATATTTTTATAAAGTCTATAGTCTTCAATAAAGTCTAGCAACGCAAAAATATACCTAATATTTCATTTTCAATTGACATTAACAGAAAGTGCTATAAAAAGTTAAATTTGTTTAAAAAAAAGCATACAAATTAATTGTTTTACCTTATAATTTTTAAACTTAAGGTGTAATTTAAACTTCTTCATTTAGGAATCAACTTCCCGAATAACATCCCTGTGTTCCTTGCTTAAGCTTAATAAATAAGCTCATTATTCAAATAATTGACAAGTTCTATACCATATATTTAAAGCTATACTTAGTAGTTCAAATATACATGTAAACTTAAGTGTTTATAACTCAATGTGTATAAACGCAAAAATATGTAAACAAAAATGTATGTAACTCAAAGGCTCGTACTTTCAATATTTTAAATTAATTTTTTTAAGATAGTACAGCTTTAAGATTCATCTTTTCTTAAAATAAAAAAAGTTGATTATCATATTATTACTCTATGAATTCTCTTTATTCAAGAGATATGATAATTAATAAACAAGGTTAGTCCGGATTCAATCTACAGCTTATACACTGCTTCGTCCTATCCAAAGAGTTTATCCATTGTAGATTTCAAGTGCAGCCAATCTCTCACCTCAAAATTAAAGTCTATAAGTCACATTTTGAGAAAGAGGAGGAAAACGCGCCTGCAAAAAACTCTTTATAGTCATTCAGAAAAAAGAATTATTGTACGGAGAAATTTTTTTCGGCAAACTTAACATCCTGTACGGTAATAACATTTCTGGTAAAATTAATCATAACTAGTTAATAAAACAAAAATATACGGTATTAAACCATTCAACCATTTGGTGACTTTTCCATTTATATGATGACGGCTTACCGGAAATTATGGCTTTTACGTTCTTAGTACCATCTACATAGTAAAAAATACATAAGTAAAAAGTAAATTTAACTGTAAAAATTACTTTTATGTCTTGGTTTAAAGTATCATGATAAAATTACCAAATTTCACCACAATCACCATATTTTATCAAATATTTATTTTTTTATTTTATTTTCTTTACATGGCGGGCACTTAGGATGTATTGTTCCATTTTCCTCTTAATTAATAATTAAGCAGCGTCGCCCACGTCACACAACCCCAAACCCGTTTATAGGAAGGGTCACATTCACGCAATCACACAAGGGAGAAAGGACATAGAGCACAGAGAGAAAGAAACATCCATGCCCTGAGCAGGATTCGAACCCGCAACCATCGGCTCCACAGTCAGGCACGCTAACCACTCGACCACCCGGTCGGCATTTTATAAAATATTATAAAACAATATTTTATTGTTAATGTTGCTAAAATAATTACTAAAGTACCTTAGTAAAAATTACTGAGATTTTTGGTGCTTCCATAGAGCCAGAAATATGGTCAATTTTACAATTTTCTGTTAGTTTTGATCATATTTTTTTTCTACGAGCAAAGAAATAACAAAGAAGCATACGTTAAGCCGATTCATAACACAAATAACAATGATAAAAGAAACTTGTAGTTTTTAACCTTACTTTCTTCTTAGAGTGCAAAGCAATCTCTGGGTTTGGTGAGGCAAAGCGAAAAGGGGTAAGGATCCCTCTAATAATAGACAGAATAACTTGTCATTTTGTACAACATAAGACTTTCCTCAAGTGAAAATACTGCTTTTCTATCATATCTAGTGTATTTTATCCCGGAAGATGTGGGAATTTATTTTCTGTAGCTCAACAAAAGAAACCATTTATTTTACTTCTTGCATTATTATGAGGAATAATAGTGGGCGATGGTAAATAATTCATGATGCATTATTGTGCCAGAAATGATATCAAAATCACTTAGCGTGTCCAAGGTTAGGATTAAGAGTTCATTAATATCACTCCCTTTCTATTTAGCTGTCAAAATCATAGTTCCTGAATTATTTAAATATTTATGTTAATTCTGTGTCTTATAAAAATAGTTATTTATATTTTACGATTTATTAAGAGCATGCTGAAAATGTTTGTCTAAAAAATGATTTCAAAAATAGATAGATTTTAAGTAATTTGATTTGCGTGATTTATTTTGATTGCATAAATTAAATTTCCTTCAGTCTGAAGATTTTTCTTTACTTTCATTCATTTTTTTTAAATAAAAGCAAAGTGAAAGACAAATCTTTTAAATTTTTTTTCTGTCAAAATCTGTTTCGATTATTTAGATTGTTCAATTCAAAATCGCAAGCTAACATTTATCCCAAGAGGCAGCACGACGAATCTGGTAACGACGCAATAATTATTTTTAGATTACAGTAATTATAAGACACGGAATTTATATTAATTCTGTGTCTTATAAAAATAGATATTTATGCTTTACGATTTATTAAGAGCATGCTGAAAATGCTAGTCTAGGAAATGATTTCAGAAATAGATAGATTTTAAGTAACTTGATTTGCGTGATTTATTTTGATTATATAAATTAAATTTCCTTCAGTCAGAAGATTTTTCTTTACTTTCATTCATTTTTTTTTAAATAAAAGCAAAGTGAAAGGCAAATCATTTAAATTTTTTTCTGTCGAAATCTGTTTCGATTATTTAGATTGTTCAATTCAAAATCGCAAGCTAGCATTTAACCCAAGAGGCTGCCCGACGATTCTGGTAGCAACGCAATAATTATTTTTAGATTACATTAATTATAAGACACAGAATTTATATTAATTCTGTGTCTTATAAAAATAGATATTTATACTTTACGATTTATTAAGAGCAGGCTGAAAATGCTAGTCTAGGAAATGATTTCAGAAATAGATAGATTTTAAGTAACTTGATTTGCGTGATTTATTTTGATTATATAAATTAAATTTCCTTCAGTCAGAAGATTTTTCTTTACTTTCATTCATTTTTTTTAAATAAAAGCAAAGTGAAAGGCAAATCATTAAAATTTTTTTCTCTCGAAATCTGTTTCGATTATTTAGATTGTTCAATTCAAAATCGCAAGCTAACATTTATCCCAAGAGGCTGCACGACGACTCTGGTAACAACGCAATAATTATTTTTAGATTACAGTAATTGAACCAACTATCTGGGGGGAAATAAAGTAGACTACTGGATAAATAGAAATTTCTAATTACAGCTCATCTTAAGTACCCCCTCAAGAATAATATATATAAATATTGTGTTAATACTCATAAAATTTCGCCACTATTTTTAAAACAATTTTTATTACAGTAAGAAATAATTACATTGTATCTCAAATAAATTTAAAAACCAACAAAGATTTTGATACAGAGATAAATTAACATCTCATTTCAACTGTAATTTTATTTATAGATTTCTCCGATATTTAGGAAGAGATTAATAAAATCTTACGGCAAGGATTAACTTTGACGGCAAAACATAAAGTCACAGCAATAATGTAAAGGTTCCAATAAGTGACTTATAGACCAATAAGAGACTGTCCGATACTAGAAGTAGTTGTTTTCTGTACCATTAATCGTGCGGTTTATATAGAATCTGTCTAAGAGTAGAATTAATAAGTTACACTAGTTGATTAACAGGTAATTGATCAAAAAGTAACGGGTAGTAACGGGTATCTTGACACAATTAAATAAACGGAGTTAGGAAACGTATTGCTTGCATTTTTCATTGTTTGATCAGAGAAGATATTTTTTATAAATTAAATTTATTCATTATAAATGATTGATAACTTTTGTTTTTATGAAATTAAACATGTAGATTATGAAATTAAACATGTTAAACAATATCTTTTTGTATATCAGTTGAAAGTATGATATAATTTCAAAAGTTGTTAAGTTAGTTTTAAATTAAGAATTGAAAAAAATCTAATATGTAAGATTTAAGTTATTGTATAAACTGTTACTTAAATCTGCCTAAAAATAATCGAAATAGTCTTCAAAATAAATAAACAATCGAACAATTTTTAATGAGAATATGTTAGTAAACTAGTCAATATTTATACATATCTGGTCTATATCATATATTATAGTGGAGAAAGAACAATTTATTTTTTGTTAAGTCTCAAGACGAGCATTATTTTCAGTACTATCATAAATTCTCTAAATCTTGATACATAAGGGAAATGTATCTATGCATAATTTAGGCTGATATTCAGTTACTATGACAACAAAATACCACATTTTTATAATATAAGCGGAAAATATAAACTTTGAAAACTTACAGTATTTTAAACTATAGACAGAAATAAATCAAAACACTTAAATAATTTATTTTCATGTTCGTAAAGGTTTTTTTGCGTAACATTAGATAATAAATTTTAAATATTTTCTAAGTAATTTTATCTCTATGTTTCTGAAACAAATTTAGTTTAATTATTTTTGTGTAACGGAAGTTATATTGTTGAACTGCGTGCTACCATTCTGAAAAAAATTTTGATAAATAAATTATGATTTCTAATCAACGTCCCCAAATGAGCAAATCATCTTAATATGTAAATAATAAAAGAAAATTAAATTTATAAATTTTTCATAAGATTTTAGAGATTATATAAATTGCAATGTTCTATGTTAGAAACTATAAATGTTTATTATATATAATTAATATATATAATATATCAGAATTAGATTAAGTACATTTTTTGTCATCGAGGAATGGTAATACAAAATCACTAAATATATAACAAAATTTGATTATGGTCATGCATTTTTCATGCTTAAAACAACAGAACTCAGGTATGGTTAATATAAGAGTAGAAAAAATATTTCATAACCAGAAAATTTTAACTGGCAGTCATAGCCAAGAATAAAAGATTAACTATTTTTAAATAATAAATATGCTGAAAGAAATACGTTAGAAGATATTAATTATAGTGAATTAAAAATTAATGAACGCTCCACTAGAATAGGAATGCCCCAAAGGTATAATATAATGTTTTAAAGGTTAAAAAAATTCAGTGCAAAGTATTATTTAAAAAATAGAACAGCGGCTCTTCACTGAAAAACAAACACATTGTTATCTAAGAAACGAGGATGAATCTATAATTAGCAAATTTTATTTTAAAAATATCAGAAGCACAAATGATTGCACAATTGCATATCCTACGTATAAATAACAAGATCAAATATATAATTATTCACTAAAATAATGTTATCATAAAGTTATGTAAGTTATAATACTAACATAACTTTAAATAAGTTTACTCTTAAAGATGGACTTTCAGAATACACATTGGACAGTAGACTTTCTACTTGTGACTGCGACATTATCCTCCTCTCGTTGTTTCTTCTCAGTCTCGATCACACATAACGTACAACGTATATACTCGACTGCTAAAGTCAACACAGGAGCGATCACCACTGTGAACTTAAAACAGCTCTCACGAACAGCCCTCAAAGAATTCAATGATCTTAATATAGCTCTCCCGGCTTCTCCCAAAACAGCGGTGAATTAACCAGTGGTATCCCGTTCATCGAATTCTATCACAGATATAATTCTAGTGGGGGAGTACTGTAGAGTATCTACCGCTACAAAAATATAATTCCAACTCACGTGTATATAAGACATGCTAACTCGATTCTATGGTGGGGTAACTTTTCATAGCAGACAGTTAGCATTGTCTATGACAACTGTCCCCACAAGTCTTTAGGATTTTTCGATTAAAAAAAATAAACTTCAACAGTAAAGTTATTCTCACATCAGATAGCAAGAAACAGAGAAAAAAAATGAACAAGCATCTTTTCATAATTAGTAGAATTATTTTTCTTACCAGAGGAGTCACCCCCTGTTTGCTGCGTGCATCAACCTACGAGATTTTTCACGATTTTCTCTCACATCGCATCGCAATCTGAACGATGAGAGTGTGTTTTATTCTAGTTTTTATATATGCCGGTGTCCCGCAGTGGACTAATTGTAAAGACCCGGTTCCCAGTAGAACACAGAAGCCAAACATCACTGGCGGTTGAAGGAGTCATCAGTAAGCGGGTGGGTAACTACTTTGATCAGCCTGCGTAGAGACCGAGGATCCTCGTTAATCTGTTCGATTGTAAGGTGCTCGACTTCACGCTCAGTCGTCGGGCTACCAAAGCAGGGAAGCCATCCCCTCTGCGGAGGATCAAAATTGCGATGGCATGTCTTCAGATCATCCTCAGGGATGTTTCTCAGATCATCACCAAAAACCCAATAACCGTATATACATACATATATATACGGTTATATATGGTTATATATAATATACGGTTATATATAATACATATTCATGGTTTCTTAACCATGATATTTGTAAGCAGTTTCAATATCGTAAAAATAAGAAATGATCTTTACCGTAAACTTTAAGGTTATTTGAATGGACAGAGTGTTGTCGGCTATTTTACCATTATTTGAGAATGAAAATTCTAATAGGGCAGATAGTTAGAGAGAAAGAAAGAATGGATACCTATTAGTTTATTAGACACAATGCAAATAAGTTTTGAGGATGAAAGCAAGTATAGTTTTTTTTTTAATTACTAGTCTTATTTAGACTTTTAAAACACGTATATAGTGTTTGTTTTTCTAACAAATCTTATAGCAAAAATTTCAAAATTTTGCGAAAACCTTTAATATTGTAATGAAAGAAATCATTTAAAATAATATTCAAGAAGTACAAATGCAAATTAATACTTATAGTAAACCAAAAACCATTTAATTATTCTTAGTTCTTATACAATATAGAAATAATTTAATCTCATAAAAAATTGCCATTTCTTTGGGATATTATATTAATTATATTCACTAATTTGTGCTTAAAAAGCTCAGAAAATAAAGCAGCTTAAAAAGTATCAAATATTTAAAAAACTTAGAGCTAAAATGTGAGAATCCTTTAGTTGCTTATAAATTTGAATGTTTATTCGTTTATTTATATGCTTTTTTTTAATTAAACATTTTTTACCTTCTACGAAAGCTCTGATTATATTATTTGCAATTTCTGCAGTCTAAAGATTATTTTAATTGCAAAAAAAAAAAAACAATATGCTGTTTTAAAATATCTTTATGCCAAACAAAAAAGAACACATTTAGATTAGAAAGATAATACATAAGTTTACATAATTTTCAAAAAAATAATTACTTTATTTAACTTAATGCTTTTTTTTAAACAATTTATCGCTGCAATGCAAATTTTATCTTTATTCTTTTTATTGACATTTTTATTCTTCAATATACTTTTACAAGTTTCATTGTTTACAAATGCGTAGTATAATGTTTCAAAAACTTACAATTAATAAAATTAGGGAATTAAATTTTCAAAGCTCTGAAATTCAAACCTTAAAAAACTCAACTACTTACCTATTTATTTTAATTTTTTTTTTTTTGCGTTCTCGACGAGATGTAAGAATAAAATATTTTTCAACAGATTTTTTTACTATAAGATTTTTCATTATATTTGCAACGATAAGTTGTTTTTTACTTTGAAATCTTTTCATTTGTATTTTTATGGATATTACTGTTATAGAGATTAACTTAAACCATTACTAAAGCGCTTTTGTGAGAGAGAAAAAATCCAGAAACTTTGCAAATTTAATTATATTCTAGTTGTAAATTAAATAAATAATCCCAAGAAACTGAAGCGATAAGATATTACTTGACTAGAAACTTCATTCGCTTCAAAGTCCCGCAGTGGACTGATCGTTAAGACACGGTTCCCAGCAGATCACCGAAGTCAAGCATCACTGGTTGCGATCAGTGAGCGGGTGGGTGACCACTTGGATCAGTCTTCGTAGGGACCGAGGATGTGCGGTATTGGTCCTCGTTAAACTGTTCCACTGTAAAGTGCTCGACTTAGCGTGCAGGTCGTCGGGCTACCGAAGCGGGAGTACCATCCTCTCTGCAGAGGATCAAAATTGTGATGGCATGTCTTCGGATCATCCTCAGGGATGTTTCCCAGACCGTCGTCAGTAGCCCATTGTGCAGCTCTAGTGCGACGTAAATGAACAAAAGCAACAACAACAGCAAGACGTGAATGTAAAGAAACAAAGACATTTTTATATGAAAAACGTAAAGTTGCCAAAAAAATAATGAAAAAAATGAAGGTGAGAAAAACAAACTAGAAAAATAACAGAAGCCGAGAAAGAAAAAAGATGAAAAACAGAGTAAGAGAAATCACTGTGGTAGAGAGGCAATTCAGTGTAAAATGCATTTTCACGCGTTAGGGAGAGGTTAGATGTTTTGACCTAAGCGGCTCTCTGATGGCTATATCACACAAGAGAAAATAAGTGCAACTGTAATGCCTCTATCACACGAGAAAAAAATAAGTGCAACCGTAAGTGTAACTGCAAGTGTAAGTGAAACTCTAAGCGCAATTCCTCCGTTCGGAGTTGCGGATAGGGTTGCTTAATTGCCTGAACGGTTGCATGTAATTGGGTTACCATATTTTGTTATTTATCTTTACTTTTGGCTCATATTTAATTTTATTTAGTTTCTCAACGATGTTCGTAAAGACGCTGTAGAATATTGATTGATTTTGATTTAAATTTTTACATTTGTATTGGTGTTAAGTCTTTTTTTCAGCAGCAAATTAAAATTCTGAAAACTTTATTTCCCCATTAGTGAAGTAGCATAGTATAAAAAGGATTATGATTTCTACCTCATTATATGAGATGATATTAAGATATCATTGAATTTCATGCTGCGTCCCTAAAAAGATAAGGGGGTGAAAGGGGGATGGACTTAAATACTATCTAGAATTTTGACGATTTTTTTACGTTGATTTGAGTGACTAATGTATAAAACATGGTGCGTAGCATTTTTAAAAAGTGCTTTTTAAGTGAAGTAGCATAGTATAAAAAGGATTATGATTTCTACCTCATAATATAAATCATATTAGGATATCAATGAATTTCATGTTGTGTCCCTAAAAGGATAAGGGGGTGAAAGGGGGATGGACTTAAATACTATCTAGAATTTTAACGATTTTTTTTATCTTGATTTGAGTGACTAAGGTATAAAACATGGTGCGTAGAGTTTTTAAAAGTGCTTAAAGGTGCTTATTTTCAAATTTCATTTTTTAAAGACCCTTAAAGGTGCTTTTCTTAATAAGTGTTTTTAAAAAGTGCCTTATTTTCCTTTTTCGAAAATGAGATTTATGAAAGGGAATGTCGATTTTCGCCACATATTATGTAAAAACGTACTTTTCACATTTTTCTATTTCACGTTTTCAGAATTCATTCGTCCCGCACTGGACTGATCGTTAAGACACGGTTCCCAGCAGATCACCGAAGTCAAGCATCACTGGCTATGGTCAGTGTGCGGGTGGGGGACAACTTGGATCAGTCTGCGTAGGGACCGAGGGTGTGCGGTATGGGTGGGTCCTCGTTAAACTGTGCTACCGCAAAGTGCTCAACTTCGCTCGCAGGTCGTCGGGCTACCGAGGCGGGGTGCCATCCCCTCCTCAGAGGATCAAAATTGTGATGGCATGTCTTCGGATCATCCTCCGGGATGTTTCCCAGACCGTCGCCAATAGCCCATTGTGCAGCTCTAGTGCGACGTAAATTAACAAGAACAGAATTCATTCAACCATGACCAATTTCAGCGTACCGTCCGTCCATAGCGTATGAAAGCGCCAATCATTTTACAGATTTGGTGAAATACTTGCGAGTCCGCATGTGCGTCTAGTGAGCTGGGTTCGGTGAGATTCTTGCTCTCTCATGCTGTATTTTGCAAGATATTCTCAATTTCAGGCTTTATTTTCCACCCTCTGAAATCGAACCGAAAAATCTCTTGATCATTTTTTTAATGGCTAATATAATCAAGAAAACAGTTCTTTGTCAAATTCTAGTTATTTTATCATGATCATGTAAAGTCTGAGAATTATTTTGCATTTTGTCAATTTACCTAGTGCTTTAAAATATTTTTTGAGTGCCTAAAATGTTCTTAAAAGTTGCTTATTTTTTATTGAAGGATTTGGCTCCGCACCCTGTAAAAGCATAGTTTATTTATATATATTTACTATCTAATATGCTAGCTAGGCAAGTGCGGTATCATTATCTACGTAAGCACTAAATCGAATGTGAATAAAAACAAGTTGTCTAATTTAATAGTTTAACAATTCGAAAATTTATAAAAAGTTTCATGTGTAGAAAGGACAATTTTATGACTTATACCACTTTATGCAACTGACATTGCTATCTAATCAAGTAAGGCATTTCTTCAAATTTAATTTTT
>NC_092210.1:45645818-45656538 GCF_043381705.1 Parasteatoda tepidariorum | reverse complement strand
GAAAAGCATCAGGCAATTTCTTTCATGAACCAATCAGATCGTTTGCTTTTTATGACGTTTCAATTTTATGTGATGACATATACTAATGTAAATAAAAATGGCGGCGGCGTTAGAAAGAGGATGATCGGATGGAATTTTTATATAGATGAGACGGAACAGTTTTTTAGTTTAATAATAAAATTTTCTTTAAAATGAAAGCATTAAAAGTACTTTCGCACTATGAGATGACCATCTCAATGCAGTTGATGAACTACCATAACAGGAAGCTGCACACGATTTTAGTATCGGTGAGTATAGTACACTATTTTTGCGATAAATTTTCTTTTAAAATATTTATTTATTTTAAGCTAATAAAATTAAATCTTATTATAATTTGTTCCGATCAAAGTTTTAATTACTTTAAATAGGAATAATTTCTATTTTTAAATATGTAAAGATTTATACTGGCGAAAAGCTTTACTTTGAAATATTCGCCAAGCAACTCGCCAAACTTTGTTACATTATTATAACATAAAATATAATAATGATTATATTTCTTTATTTTTAAATTTTAATCTTTATTTCTGTTGATTGTAAAAGCATGTGTCCGATTATTTGAAAATTTTTTATTATTATAATTATTAGTGAAATAATTATTTCATTCTTCCCTAAGAATTCCTTTAATTTTTGAAAATCTCATTTTAAAACAAGTTAGAAAATACGTGTGGTAAATATTTACCTTGTTTCTCACAAAGTAACCCCATTTTCCAGTAATTATTGAAAAGTATTTCAAGAAAGGTAGAATCTTATATATAAAAAAAATTTATTAAAAATGCGAATTCCCAATCTCCTTGTCTGTTTCTACATTAATCCCCTCTATTTTTTTTGTGTATGATGATTTGCATAATATTTTGTTTATAATTATTCAAAGTTAACTAATGATTCTTTACTTTTTATTTATACTTCACATTTATCTTTTGATACTTAGCTTTTCTATAATGACAGTAAGAATGTATGTGTACCTTACTAATTTTTCAATATACTTACATTTTTAAGAGTCTTCGTTTATAAATACAATTTATTTTTCTCGAAACAAATTTCAATCCAAACATAAGAACTACAAAACCAAACACACCTGCCATCTTTTATTAGTGCATAGAATAATCTTAGAACTATAAGCAAAATATCTGTCAAACTTAAAATAAGTTTAAAAGGGATACCTAAGGACTTAAATGATTTCAAATTAATGGTATTTAATCTTCCTTATTCTAATAATGTGTTGGTAAAATTTTATCATGAAAGTGATTTCTTTCTTTTATTTCAGATATTTCGTATAATCCTGTAAGGTTTGTCTGGTAAAGAAGGAAAGAGATGAAATACTACGTTTTTTAGGGAAGAAATTAAAAAATAAGAAATGAAAATGATTAATGTTCTAAATGTTTCACTTGACAATAAATGTTTTAATTTTTAAATTGATTCTTGTATTATTTAAAATGCAAAACAAAACACGTAAGAGGCTATAACAAAATAATATTATACATAAAAAGTATGTTCTTAATAAAATATTGTTTTTTTCTTAGTTATTATTAAATTTTAATATATATAGTGTATATTACAATAAATTTGTCCTAAAATAAATCCTATAATTTTTAATTAAATTATCTTATACCAATAATGAATGTTTTAAATTTTACAATAAAATGTAAGTATGACATTGAAAATCCTCTTATATTTAAAAAGCAATTTTACTAAGAAATTGGAAAAAACAATTTTCATAAAAGTGATATTCCTGATATGCAATGTGTAAATGAATAAAATTGATGATCCCTTCATGCAATGTAAATTAATTTGATGAAAATAAAATTCTGAGACATTGTAGTATAGACAACTCTGACATTATTTATTATGTAATTTTTAGACTCAATTAAAAAATAGAATTGATTTGACAGATCTAATAGTTTTGATGTTATAAATATTTTATGAGTGAAAGGTAATTCAAAAATTTTATATTTCATACATTAAACCATCATTTCTTCTAAAGAATTATTTCAAAGGACTATGTTTTTGAATTAAGCTTAAAAAATTAAATTTGAAGAAATGGCTTACTTGATTAGATAGCAATGTCAGTTGCATAAAGTGGTATAAGTCATAAAATTGTCCTTTCTACACATGAAACTTTTTATAAATTTTCAAATTGTTAAACTATTAAATCAGACTGCTTGTTTTTATTCTCATTCGATTTAGTGTTTACATAGATAATGATACCGCACTTGCCTAGCTAGCATGTTAGATAGTAAATATATATAAATAAACTATGCTTTTACAGGGTGCGGAGCCAAATCTTTCAACAAAAAATAAGCAACTTTTAAGAACATTTTAGGCACTCAAAAAATATTTTAAAGCACTAGATAAATTGACAAAATGCAAAATAATTCTCAGACTTTACATGGCCATGATAAAATAACTAGAATTTGAAAAAGAACTGTTTTCTTGATTATATTAGCCATTAAAAAATGATCAAGAGATTTTTCGGTTCGATTTCAGAGGGGGGGGGGGAAATAAAGCCTGAAATTGAGAATATCTTGCAGAGTGCAGCAAAATGCAGCATGAGAGAGCAAGAATCTCACCAAACCCAGCTCCCTAGACGCACATGCGGACTCGCAAGTATTTCACGAAACCTGTAAAATGATTGGCGCTTTCAAACGCTATGGACTGAAGGTACACTGAAATTGATCATGGTTGAATGAATTCTATTGTTGTTGTTAATTTACGTCGCACTAGAGCTGCACAATGGGCTATTGGCGACGGTCTGGGAAACATCCCGGAGGATGATCTGAAGACATGCCATCACAATTTTGATCCTCTGCGGAGGGGATGGCACCCCCGCTTCGGTGGCCCGACGACCTGCGAGCGAAGTTGAGCACTTTACTGTAGCACAGTTTAACGAGGACCAATACCGCACACCCTCGGTACCTACGCAGACTGATCCAAGTGGTCACCCACCCGCACACTGACCGTAGCCAGTGATGCTTGATTCCGGTGATCTGCTGGGAACCGTGTCTTAATGATCAGTCCACTGCGGGACGAATGAATTCCGAAAACGTGAAATAGAAAAATGTGAAAAGCACGTTTTTACATAATATGTGGCGGAAATCGACTTTCCCTTTCATAAATCTCATTTTCGAAAAGGGAAAATAAGGCACTTTTTTAAAAACACTTATTAAGAAAAGCACCTTTAAGGGCCTTTAAAAAATGTAAATCGAAAATATGCACCTTTAAGCACTTTTTAAAAACGCTACGCACCATGTTTTATACCTTAGTCACTCAAATCAAGATAAAAAAAATCTTCAAAATTCTAGATAGTATTTAAGTCCATCCCCCTTTCACCCCCTTATCCTTTTAGGGACACAACATGAAATTCATTGATATCTTAATATCATTTTATATTATGAGATAGAAATCATAATCCTTTTTATACTATGCTACTTCACTTAAAAAGCACTTTTTAAAAATGCTACGCACCATGTTTTATACATTAGTCACTGAAATCAACGTAAAAAAATCGTCAAAATTATAGATAGTATTTAAGTCCACCCCCCTTTCACCCCCTTATCTTTTTCGGGACGCAGCATGAAATTCAATGATATCTTAATATCATCTCATATTATGAGGTAGAAATCATAATCCTTTTTATACTATGCTACTTCACTAATGGGGAAATAAAGCTTTCAGAATTTTAATTTGCTGCTGAAAAAAAGACTTTACACAAATACAAATGTAAAAAATTAAGTCAAAATCAATCAATATTCTACAGCGTCTGTGATTTCTTTTTCCTCCCTTTACGAACATCGTTGAGAAACTATGATATAATAGAATCATATGATAAAATTAAATATGAGCCAAAAGTAAAGATAAATAACAAAATATGGTAACCCAATTACATGCAACCGTTCAGGCAATTAAGCTACCCTATCGGCAACTCCGAACGGAGGAATTGCGCTTAGAGTTTCACTTACACTTGCAGTTACACTTACGCTTGCACTTATTTGTCTCTCGTGAGATAGAGGCATAAGCCTTCTAATCCTTACAGAGAACTTGTTATTTTCTCGTTTTTTTTTACCGTTTGTTGCAAAGTTGCTTCGATCTTCTCCCGTTTTGATTTTAAAGACATTTTCTGATCTATTAACCAAATTAAATTTAAATCCCTTAAGGACCCTATTGTAGTGGTATGCCACTCCTCTGAGCATAATTATCAGAATCAAGTTTTGGTTGTGTGTTTTGAACAGGTATATTTTCTTTTACAGACAACGTAAGTGACATCATTCTGTGTGCATGTGAGTTATAATGACGTGTATTGTTGAAAGCAATAGTCACCTCGATATCCCACTTCACTATGTCACTTAATTAATTTATGTTACTATGTTGTTGTGTCAGGGTGATGTACGATGTTACCCTTATATGTTTATACGGTATTATAAGAAGTTATTTTAGTTTTTTGCTGTATCGAGTCGGTACTATATTTAATAAAAATATTCAAATATGCAAGTTTCATCCCATGAATTACCAAGTTCACTCACTTTTCACTGTACGTGCTCCACCTACATAAGAAGAGCGATTATAGGCCACGAACTCGCAAACTTTTGGTCAACACCATGGAATACGTAATCCTATTACGAGTGAAAAATGGAATTAAATCTTCACTTTTTAATATGTCAGAATCTACTCGTGAAACAGTTTTTGTCTGTCCAAAGCTCTGAGATTCTAATTACGGAATCTAGGCAATCGATAATTGATAAGAAAGTTTTGCTAATGGAAAAAAGATGCTAGAATATTATAACTGGAAAAGAAAAACCACATCACGATACTTGTTGTTGTTGTAATTCATTTACATAGCACTAGAGTTTCGTAATGAGTTATTTTTTTATTTTTTATTTTATTTTATTTTATAACCGTCGTTGAACAGCCGACCCAATTTCATGGGTTTACGACTACTTACGTTCAACTCCGTAGCCTTGTAATTTTGAACCAATCCAGAAGACAAGGAAACTCCTGGATCAGTACCCCCAGAGGTATTGATTTGTTGTGGGAACATGGAGGACTTTGAGACTCGACAGATTTAACGTGCATCAGTCACCATTTACTACACGGGGAGTCTTCGGCCGGCGAGGATCGAACCCACGACCTCTTGGATATGGGCCCACGCGCAATTGTTGTTGTTGTTGTAGTTCATTTACGTCGCACTAGAGCTGAACAATGGGCTATTGGCGACGGTCTGGGAAACATCCCTGAGGAAGATCCAAAGACATGCCATCACAGTTTTGATCCTCTGCAGAGGTGATGGCACCCTCGCTTCGGTAGCCCGACGACCTGCACGCGAAGTCGAGCACTTTACGGTAGAACAGTGTAACCACGACCAATACCGCACACCTTCGGTCCCTACGCAGACTGTTCCAAGTGGTCACCCACCCGCACACTGACCGTAGCCAGTGATGCTTGACTTCGGTGATCTGCTGGGAACCGTGTCTTAACGATCAGTCCACTGCGGGACGACTCCCAATTACAATTTTGATCCTCTTCAGAGGGGATGGCACCCCCTCTTCGGTAGCCCGATGACCTGCGAGCGAACCACTTCACGATACAGCAGTTGAGAAAGACAAATTGCCCTATCTTCTGTGAAAGCAGTGATCCTACACGAAAATCTACATGGGAATCGAATAAAAATATAAATTTCTAATTGCTGATACTGAAGACGGTAAGACAGCTTGAGAAATACTAAAAGTAAACTTCGAACCTACTTCGATTGCTATTCTAGCTAGTTTGGTAGATGGTATCCTTAACACAAGATTTTCACCTGACGACGAAACGATCAGAATAACAGCAAAAAAATCGTGAAGGAAAATAAAGAAATTAAGGATGCTGGTTTCACAATACCCTTAATATAAGAGTGTTTTCAACTGCTAAGATATCTGCTTCCTGAATATGATAAGCTGGTACAGATTCTCTATAGAATTAAAGATGAAGAATTTATGATTGATTCGATTACTAAGCAACTAATAAGTCCGAAAGGATTGAACTGAAACAAAAGGATGAAAACAAATTTCCATTTGTAACTGAGGCTTTTTCCTCCAAAGTTCGAAAATCACAGATAAGACAAACAGAGAATAGGAAAAATTTCAATCGAAGCAGTCTGAACTTTAATAAGGAATTAAAAGTGACAAATCCTTGTTCTTCTGTAGTAAGCTCTGTGAAAAATTGGATCATAATGAGGACAAGTGCTACAAGAAAGTAAACATGCAACATCGAAAGAAAGCGTTCTTAAGTGAAAAAGACCATTTGAATTTAAAACTATGAAACTTTGTGTGTTGAATCGCCAAATACTAACTAACATATGGGAGAATTTATAGTGGATTCCGTTGCAACATCTCATATTTGTAAGGAAAGAAACTGGTTTTCGTGGTTTAGAAGAATTACACTGAGAGAGGTTCTGGATGGTGGCACAAACAGTTCAATGAAAGCAATTGCTATCGGAGATTTAGATTTTACTGTATTGGACAATAAAGGTAAGGTGTAAATTGCTTTAAGAATCTTCTATAGGTGCCCAACGTGGGGAGCAATTTAATAAAATGGGCAATAATTGATATTGCTGGTAATTATGCTGAATGGGGTAGCAATAAGATGATACTTCTTGATAACTTTTACGATTATATGTTCACTATAAATAGAAACGATAAATTATGTTGGCTACATGGAAATCCTACTAAATTTAAAGATAAACTTAACGAAAATATTTTTAGTAAGAATGTAGCTTTAATTTCAACTTCAAAATTATGTATTGAACATAGAAGAGTTTGTCATGTGAATATACCATTAATTCAAAGTAGTAGCTAAAGGTAATAGTGGTGATGATAGTGCCAATCATAATGTAGTGAAGGGCATTGAACACTTAAGTAAAAATAAAAGCAAAATTGTACTTGTTGTAAAATTGCCAAATCTAACAGAATATCTTTAAAACAAAATCGTACGTATCAAAGAGCTACAAAAATATGCCTAAAAAGAGCTCATTGTGATTTATAGGGACCTTCTCCAGTAAACTCTTTAGGTGGTAATAAATATTTATTAACTTATATTGTTGATTTTTCTCGTAAAGTTTATGTATATGTTATAAAAAATGAAACAGAAGTTTTTGAATACTTTGAAAAATATTTGGCTAAGTCTGAAAGGGAAACTTATCGTAAGTTAAAATTCGTTAGAACTTACGAACGTTGATAAGACACTTTAAAGTTTTAGGATGATTAACTTATGTCCACATTTCCAAAAATCACAGAAATAAACTTCAATCTAAAGCTAAACATCGGATTGTAGTTGGGTATGCAGAACGAATCAAAGGGTACAAAATTTTCCTTCCAAAAGAAAATAATTGAAATAATCCATGTTAGTATTGATGAAAGCGAAAATTGAGTAGAAAGTTTATTTGGTAAAAACTAATCCTTTGAATATGTTAAGTTTAACCTAAATTTAAAAAATGAGTTAGATAACTTTGAAAATGAATCTAGTAATGATATAACAAAAGTGTTTGATAAGTTGAATCCGATTGATATTGAAAAATCGGAAAGTAAGGATTTTCTATGAACTAAAAGTCAAAGAATAGATGTATTTTATTATCCATCTTCAAGGAAACTTAGACCTAGATCTTTAAATGATGTTAAAAGGTATTAAGAAAAACTTTCGTTTGAACCTAAAAATGTTTCATTTAAATCTAATAACCTAATAACTCAACTAGTAGTTCAAGTAGTAAAAAAAAATTAGATTCAAGTTAAGCATATGAAACTTTAGATTATAAGTGTTAAAATTCTGAATTTCCAAAACCTTTTGAGGAAATACAAATTTGTAAAGATATAGAAATTAGGATTTTATTATGCGTGAAGGACTAAAAATTACTGAAAAACGCAAAGAGGGGGAATTAGACACTGAGAGGGCTTTATAATGTTAAACATGATGAAAATTATGAACCTGAAAAATATAAGTCTAGACTTGTTGCTTTGAATTTTAACCAAAAAGCAGGTATTGATTAATGAGAAACAGTTTCTCCAGTTAACTTTTCAATTATTAAATTGCAATTTATTTTATTGGTATCAATGCTAAACTGGTATCATTCTCAAATTGATATAAGGGTTTCATATTTGTATGAAAATTTGCCGGAACCTGTACATGCAAAACAACCTCCAGGATATCTCGTTAAAAATCATGAAAGTAAAGTTTATTTATTGCATAAATCTTTATACGAGATAAATCTTTATTATAAGATCTGAATTTTTAAAAATTAAAATGGTCAAATTATATTTATAAACGCAAAAATGCTACTTTAATTGTCTATATTGACGATATTGTAATTTTAGGTAAAACACAAACTGATGTTAATAATGCTATTAAACTAATTGAAAGTAAATTTAACAGAAGTAGGTCAGGTCAAATATTTCTAAGGCATCAAACAAACACGTAAATTGAGAAATTAGCACATCAAAACCCCTAAATTAAGAAATTTAGGTTAATATTCAATGAACACACACACGCATCCAAAATCTAATGTTAGTCTTCCGATAAAACTCGGATGTAAAATGCCTGAAAAATATGAATGAAAGTGAAATTGTTGAAAATGACTTAAATAGCCAATTAAACATCTATAAGGAAATCATTAACTTTTTTGACTTGCCGTACGAGACCTGATATTAGTATTTCAGTAAATTTAATGTCCCAATTTTCAAATGGTTATACGTTCAAACATTGGAAAATCGTGGTTGATATAATGAATTCTGTATTTAGCCCTAAGGATTACAAAATTAATCCCACTAATGACAAAAATGTAACTTTGATTTTTTTTTCTGATGCTAATTGGGGCTGCAGTTTAAGTAATCGCCATTCGACTATTAGATATTTAATAAAATATAGGGAGTTAATTTTTAGTTGGCGTTAGAGTACACAAAAATGTATTGCCCTTAGCTCAATGGAATGTGAGTTTGTTGCCTTGTAGGAAAGTATGAAAGAAACAGTTGCTAAAGAAATTAATAAACTTAATGTTTTGCTTGACATTAAGTGCATTGTGATAATCAGGCTGTTTTAAATTTTTCGAAAAATAATTGCGAAAACTTTAAGACCAAACATGTAGATATTCAGTATAAATTTATTCCACAACTTATCAAAAATTTAGTAGAATTAATTTTTATTCATTCCAGAACAATTTAGCAGAGATTTCTTAACGAAACCATTATTGGGTAATAAATTTAAAGAAGGTGTGAAAAAAGTATTTTTCTTTGATATATTTTATAAGAATATATTTTTCACACGACTGTGGGGCAGCATGTTGAAGTGGTATGTTACTCCTCTAAACATAATGACTTAACAAAATTAAGTTTTTGTCGTGTGTTGGCAACAGGTATATTATATTTTACAGATAACGTATGTGATGCCATTCCGTGTGCCTTACATTATTGAATTTATGTAAAAGACATGCATTGCTGAAAGTAGTAGTTGTCTCGATATCTCACTTCACTATGTCAATTAATTTACGTTACCATGCCGTTGTGTTCGGGTATTGTACGATATTACCCGTTTATGTTTATGCTGTATAAGCAATTATCTCAGTTATTTGCTGTATCGAGATGGAGCTGTATTTAATAAAAATATAATTTACCCGATTTATTTTCAAATATAATTTATTCTATTTCGATTGTTTTAGATTATTCATTTCTTCGAAAATATAACAGACATCAATGGATTGAATAAATTAATCGAATCAATTTATATATAAAACGTTGTAGATTACATAAAAAATTAAGTTTTGTAAATGTGAAGAATTCAAAAATTACATTTAAGCATGAATTTTTTTTTATTGTTTACTTAACAAAATGAAAAAAATCTATCGTAAATTGGGTTTAAAAATGGCAATTAACTTTAATATATTCTAGTTATTAATTTTTTCCTACACACTTATATTTTTGTGAAGAAAAAAAATTTTTTAATAACATCAATATTAAAATCTTCTTTCTGTTTTTCGTATATCTTTTGTTTTTACATAAACTATAATTGATGCTTAAGATTGTAGCAGTTAACTACGTCATACCCTTCATCACAATTCATTAGTGTAAAATAAAACATTTTTTAATATGTTAGAGAAGATTGAAAAAAAGTGTTTGCGTGACGCTTTTCACATTTTCTTTTCAGAAAAGAATTTATTTATGCAGTGTAGTGCTTTATCAAGGATTCTCTTGATAAATCTTATTGCATTTATTTAAAGAAATGTTATGCATAAAAAAGTGCCCCTTAATTAATAAGCGATTTTATTTCTTCTCTTTTTGTTAGACATTCTAAATAATGACATATTTAACATCATAAGAAAGGTTTTTCATAGAATATTTCACATTTTCTGGTATTTTTTATTTTTAATTTTTTTTTAATCTTTGCATTTCAGATTAATTTTGCTGTCATTAATAAATCTTTTTTTAATCTCTTCTGGTATTTAGTGGATCAGATATCCAAAGCTTAGGAAGGCAAAAATGAAATCATTTATGTCTGCCTAGTCATAAAATTTTATTTTTGTTATTATTATTTTTGTTCTTAATTTCGATCTCCCTCCTAGTGATGCTTTAAAATTTGTAAAAAAAATGTCTTTAGGGCAAGGAGTAAGTTTAAAATATTTTATACTTCTGTTATACATCTCTCTCTGAGTAAATATATATATATATAT